>NW_024104856.1:156761-275601 GCF_003945595.2 Pipra filicauda | reverse complement strand
GCATTCTGAATCACTCTGAAAGGAGATGGTACTCTTACCTCCATGTGCAAACATTAGAGCTAGCAAAATGGAGTAAGAAACAAAAGCAGGGTATTAAATACACAGATGCTTAATTAGGATCCTTAGAGTTTTATTTTTAATATTAAGCTATTTTAAATATTGAACATTGATGCACTTGAGAACAGATGTGCCTAGATAATTACTGTAAATAGAACTAGTAATAAAAATACCTTTTGTATGGCGTGAAGATTATCTTACGAATTTCACAAATAAACACAGGCAAAACAGAAAACCAGAGATCAGGAAGAATGTGCTTTCTCAGAAATCTACATATTTCTATGAATTTTCTTAGTTTTTTCCTATTTTTCCATCCAGGAATCGTGGGTTCCTGTATGAATTTAATTGTCACAGTAGAAGAATTGTAGGGGCAATTGGATCAATTCTATCTTTGAGAGAAAGCTTGATGATTTGAGCATAGTTCCTATTTCACCTTTCCTATTACTACTAACATACTTCCTGAATAATTATGAGCTCTGTAATGCTGTGTACATGTGATCCATCTCAAATCCAGTAAATACAATGTCTTCAAATTACAAAGAGGATAATTAAATTCTCTGAAGATCACTGGTCTTTGAACAAAGTCACAAAATAGGCTTTGAAATGCAAACCTAATTCTCCTGCCCAGTCAACCATCAGCTTGCAGAGTTGCAGTAGGATTCATAGTCTGATATGATCCAGAAAATTTGAAGTTGCATTTTACTTCTGCTGTTGAAACATGTTCCATGTTTGTGCAACTGTTGGCACTGGCAAATGCCAAAAAGGGTTTCAAAACATTAAATGTAACAATCATGAAGTTCAAAAGCTTTGAAACAGAACCAGAATGTAGCTGTATAATAGGAATAATAGCTATTCCCACTTTTTTCATCTGTTTGCACAACATTCATCTTAGAATATATTTACTAAATAGATCATTATGCTTTTCTAAACAGGTGCATTTTCCCACTTACTATAAAGCCATGTCCAAACACAGTCTGTGCTGTCCTAAACCACCCATTTTCTAGTGTCAGACTAGAAAACATTACCAATGAAGAAACAAGTTCGGCTCAACTTCCCTCCCCATGCTATATATTCCCTTGGGATTCTTGCTACAAGATTTCTCAGCCCCTACATAATTTTTGCTTCAAAAAGCAAAACCTATTTCTTTTATAAGCCATCTGCTCAGTGTGTTAGCAAAATCCATGCAGCAGCTTCCCAGCAGCACCAACACCTGCTAATAGGGGATGGTGTTTCAGGCCGATACTGCCAGCCTGTCACAGCTTCTTATCTCCTCTCTCTCTAATCTTCAGAGTACTGTCTGGGATTATCTCCTGCAAATCAAATGCCCAGCAAGATGGCTTGTTATTTTTTTATGTATCAGCAAACATGCGCTTGATTGAGTTCATCACTGCTGTAAGCATCTTTTATTATGCAGATCAATGTGAATTCACAAGCTATAGCATTATGATATTGACATAGCATAGCATCTCATGTACAATAACTTTTTATAGTCCTCATCACTCCAAACACGCTCTGGGTGAAGCTCAGTACTGGTGTAAGCAGACACCATAGCACCAAGGGTATCCACAGACTACAGGCAGTTACTCTCAACTTAACTTGGCCCCTTTGGTTCAGGCCATGGTTTTGAGCAGCTTTAAGACAGGAACACGTCTGTTTTTAACCACACAAAATATTATTTCAGAGCATCTTTATCTGTTTAGCAATCAAAGCTTGGAGGTTCTTTTTCAAATATCTTCAAGTTCCTGTCTGCTGTCTGCCCCTGTTTAAGAAAGGAAGACTCTCAGAACTTCAGCAGTTTGGAGAGGCATTTCTTTTTGTTGAGCAGCCATCAAGCCAGTAAAGACAAAAAGAAGTGTTTCCACTGTATGAAGACTGTAAGATCAAATGAGACATAAGTTGAAGGAAAGTAGAAATTTATATCTGGAGATGGTGGACAGATTCAAGCAAGAACCCGTATCATAAGGCAGCATCACAGTGATGAGGCAGATGCAAGGTCAGGCCAGGAAGTCAGTCAGCAGGCAAGGATAAGGTCCAGCAATTCCCGGGCAGATCCACAACAACGAGGCAGGACTAAATCTAAGCTGAGGAGCTACACAAGCCACAGCCACAGTGTGACCATACAGACAACCTGCACTCCTCTAGTGGAGCTCCAAGAGCTGAGAACTCAGGGCTGAACTGAAATAGAGCTTCGGAGCCCACGGGTTTGGGGAACTTCCAGCTGAGGCTCATCAGGGCCAGGAGATTTATTAGTACCCTCACTGCCCTCGTATAACAGGCTTTGGAGGAACCTGGAATTTTATTTATTGATTTGATTTGACTTGATGTAGAACAGATTGTAGGATTTTTTCTTTTGTGTTATCTTTCACGAGGAACTTTTGGACTGCATATCTCATACTAGCTTAACTAATATTTGTCTGGATAGGCATATGAGATTTAATTCGGAGTGTAGAAGGAACTTTTCTGTTCAGCAATAGAGTTTTGTTTACCCTTTCAATCAAATCTTGCTTGCTATTTCCAACAGGAATTTCTGGTTCTAGAAAATATAAACAACATGGGGGTTAACTTGCAGGACAGCTAAGAATACCCTGACATAGGTAACATTTTCTACAGACTGGATAGTATCTATTTGCTCTTTTCCTGTAACTTTTACAGACTGAAAATTTGTCTCTCTCGTGTAGCATTCACCAACAGGAACTATTAACAGAGACTATAAAATCAACTGAAATGTGTGGGGTGAGGACTTGTGGAATAGCACACTGTGAAATTATCTCACTGAGTGTATGTGAATTTCCATGCAAAAAATAGCTCATGTCTGGAAAGCTGTTTTATCCCCTTTTAAGATAATGAGTAGGATGCAAATGTAGAACAGATAGCCTGATATTAACCCTTATTTCTTTAAAGCACAGTGCTTCTGTTAAAAATAAAGAGTTTTCCAGCTGATGATCCAGAGCAGACAGTGGCAGATTATGGGTTTGCTACAATCCGAGTCCCATCCTATTCCTATGTCAGACTAAAAAAGTCTCCTTCAACACAGTTTGTAGAAGAGAAATGACACTTCGCATTTTATAAAAAATGCACTGAAATCTGCAGCTCCAGGAAGATTTTACCATTCAGAGTTCCAACCACAGTTACACAGGATTTCAATTCACATTCAGTTTAATTGTTCTGCATTTTACCCTGTTTTGACTCATTTATATATTCTGGTTACTTTGTTCTCATTTGAAAGGCTATGTAAGACTTAAGATGACATGAATTTTGATTACATAAGCAAGAATTGCTTTAACTGCCTTTTCCTCTCTCAGAAAAATGAAGGGAAGAATGACATTCACAGGATTCAACCAAAACTTCCAAATAGCTTAACACTCATTTGTGAGATCCAGTTAGTCTAATAAAGTTACTACCTCAGACTTTTTTCATCATCTAATCACAGAACCACGGGTTTTACATATGAAATAATATGAGTTTTTTCATAACTACATTTTAAGAGGTGTATTTTTATATCAAATACAAGTTATAGAGTTACAATATTAACGCAACCTAAATGGAGATTTTAATCTTAAATATTAGAGACATAAAATGGAGTTCAAAATTAATTTGTTTTCATCTGTGACCAAATTCACCTGTCTATATATTTCCCACAGATAGCAATTATTTTATAGACAGCAGTGAAAGGGAGTGATATATAGGAAGAATATAATGTTTTAAATCTGGAAAAGCAGTAATATACTAACATTATATTACTACTTTTAACAAAACATACAGCAGTAATAGTAATAGTTTTCTAAAGCAACTAGTATTGAAACACTGCCAGGAGAGGAGGCAAACTAGATAAACCTTTAATCTCATTTTAAAATATTATCTGGGGAGAAAAAAGTGATTCTGAAGTATCAGGGACACAGAACTGCCAGATTGTTTTGTTGTTTTCATTTTTTTTTTATTTTTTCAGAATTCTGTATAAGATAGAACTTGCTGTTTCATATCAGTAAGAGCAAGCTTTGAAATATTTATGAGCTAGCAAATATTTAACCCCTCTATTTGTTACGTCTAATGGCAACTCATTGCAAAGGCTACCATTTTCACTCTTATTTGAATTTCCCTAGTATTTTTAATTAGCTTTCTAATAGACTTTTCAGCTTTCTCAGTCACCTCAAAAGGCACAATAAAAACAGCATTATCAAAATAAAATGATAAGTGGAGTTTTGAGTTTTGTATAGTCAAAGTATTCTTTCTGATATTCTTCTTTTGTTTTATATAAATATTTAATCAATAAATATTTATATCACAACAGAAAGCAATACACAAAACAAGAAAAAAAGCTGCCGCCAGAAAAACAGGTTTATTTTTGCCATGTATCACAAATTAAAACTGACTGTAAAAGCAAAAAGAATTCAAAAAGAAATGTGCAAAATAAGTCTGTGCTGCTCATACAGGTGTGGTTACACAGGATCTCTCTGTCCCCACATGACCCAGCTTTTCCTCAAGGTCCCAGCTTTTTGAAGACCACGAGTTGCTCCACTGATGTTTGCAGGGGTTGTCCTGGGCAACCAGATAAAACAAAGAGATTTAAAGGGGCCTGCCCTGACTGTGCTATAGTCTCCAAAATCCCAAGGGAGGGAACTCTGCAGAGTGCCCTGCCCATAGAGGAACACAGCCCGGGGGAGGAGAATCCTGCACACTTTTAGCAAATCCTTTGATACAACTGCTTGTTGTAGCAAACAAACAAGACTACTACAATTGTACTTTACACAGGCATTGCGTGTTTTGCTTCAGACTATGGATTGTAGGGTTTTTTACTATAATAGATAATATTAATATAATTTATGTTTTCTTATGATCTCATTGGATTTTTATGTCCAAGAAGTGATAGTGACAACATTACTGAGTGATTATGATTTATTATTTCAATTATGGTAGAAAACAGAGACCTCATTCAAAATTAGGCCCCCATTGTGATGCAGCTGTCCAAACATATATTAAAAGACTGCATCTGGACCAGAAGTCTGCAAATTACTCCACTCAGAGCCATGGGAAAAGACAGCACCACCCATGGAGCAGACACAGGCAGGGATGAACCCGGACTGTGCATGCATCGTCCAGGTTGTAACAAAATCACAGGTTCTCCCAGTCATAAGCAACACCTTTTCTCTCCAAATGAGATAGGTTACCATCTCCTCCTATTTTCTTTCTTAAAAGACCATATTGCATATTTTCCTGTTGCATGAAGCAAGTTCTACAATTCCTCTATTACTATTTTATCTGTTCTTCTTTCTTCTGCACTTGCATGTGCTCCAGTTCTCCCAGGTTCATTTTCCTCTGTGTACCATTTTCAAACCTCCTTCTCTTCTGTCTTGCAGTATTTCTTTCCTTTACCATGCTCTCCTCTCCGTGGCAGGGTGAAGCTTCCCTCTCCAAGGGGTCCTGCTGCTCTGCCTGAACCTCCTCCAGCCTTTCTCCTCCCTCGTCCCTTGAGATCCCAGCTACCATTGGATCGCTGCTCTCCAACACCACTGGAACTTTCAGAAGTCTCTTGCTTCACCTGGCTATCTAACCCTGAGATTTGTGGATGAAAAAGCACTGCGTAAATGGTAAGTATTGGTATTGATTATGTTATTAATATTTGCATGTTAAAGGATCAATATAGAAACTATTTAGCTCCCCCTTCAAAAAGCCAGCAAATAGAAAAAAAATATCCTTCCCTCGTTCTCCACAGGGGAAGTGTTTTAAACTGAAGGAGAGCAATTGCAGCCTGGATTTAGCATTTCCAAGATATTACAGGAATAAATTATTTACCTAAGAGAACCATTTCTAACATGTCTTTTGTGCCCATTCAATATACCATGCCATGCTAACTTCGATGGAGTGGATATGGCTAATTATACTCTTGTCTCTTCAATAAATTGATGAAATTTTTATGAAAACCATGAAAGAGAGGATGCAACAAAGGTATTTTCTTTGAGATAGTTTATGAGGAGTTACAGGCACAAAACCTGAAAAACTACCCAGGCCCAGTGTTGCAGGTGACGTCCTGGTGTCACTGATGGCCAAACTTCATCAGAGTATGAAGAAACCAAGATTCCATTTGACACTTCACAAAAATAGTTTCTCCTCAGCAATGGCTTTTATGGCCTTTGCCTCTGCCTGTGTGTGCCAGGGGATCAGAAACCTGGTTTGTCTTTTCACTAGTGACCAGGAAGGGCTCTGGCTGATTTAGACATGCCTGCATCTTTGTTCAACACTAGTAGTGAAAATAAGATCTAATGTACCAAATATTTGGAGGAGGCAGGGATGCTAAACACTGTGCTGCTGAATGCCATTGGTTTGTGAACTCCTCTTACAAAATAGCAATTCTAGTAGTAAATCTGCAGTACAGTAAAGGGAAAGAGCAAGTAAATGGAAGAGAGTGGGAGAGAGAATGAAGGTGGGCAAAAGGGATAGAAAAGGGGGGAAAGCAGAGTGTAAGACTAAAGGCATATTAAGTCTTTGGGGTACAGAAAAGGACATTTCTTGGGGAGGAATGGAAATATTTTTTTAGCAATATAAAGAAGTAAAACCAGGAGGAACAAAAAAAATATGTTTAAATCACAGGATAACTTTTACTGTGATAAAGTAGACTGAAGGGAAGATTTCTGAGGGGAGATATCAAAGGACAAAAAAGCAGCTATTTCAAGTGATCTACACATAAAATCCCATCACCTCTGAGTTAAAATGTTGCACCTGAGCATAACAAAGAAGTGCAGACGTTATCTCTAAGGCATCAGATTTCTATACATCCTCTGTTAAAGACCCTAATTGATTGTTTTTACCAGAAATTATTCAGAAGCAATTACAGTATTGGAAATGAGAAATTCTTGAGGATAATTTTTATATGTATACATTTACTGGTCTTAATGTATTACTTGGGAAAGGATCTACTCTTTGCACAAAATGGAATGGAACTCTTTCTTGTAAATGTAATTGTTAAAATCAGACTACTTAATACCAATTGCAAAATACCACGTGCAAAAACTGTATTTCACATGGTTACCATCTTTTAATATGGATTAAAACAATAAAAGTTTCACTGGAAGCTCTACATTTATTTCAACTACTATTAGAAAATTACCTCAGCATTTCAGATGTGAAACTGAGCTAAAAGAAAATCTGGCTTGGACTAAATGCAAATGGAAGTCAAAGTTCTCTGTTTCATGAGATTAAAAAAATGCTTGAAAACATTCAACTTCCCTTTCTTGGTGAATCAGTCATGCATCTATCAAATATGCAGAATATCTACCTATATCAAAGCACATTCTGCCAATGGCTTCCCAGACTGTGGAGCTGAGAGGAAAAAGCTTTTACATTGACATTTACATTACAACTACTTGAAATAATCACTTCTTTATGCTAATGAGGATTAATATGTTCTACTTGGCTAGCACCATAGATATTTCTTCTAGCTTTGTCAGTCAAACATAAGCCAAAAGCAATCTAAAAATAGTAAATTAACTTTATAGACTGGTTTATTGGCTGCTTTTTTTCATATGCAAAGTGGCTTTTACTGTTTTCAATACTGTTTTTCAATAGATTCACACCTATGAATACGATACTATAATTTTTTTCTTATTATTTCTCCTAATGAAAGGTTACTGGTCTAAATGTTCTTTTTGAGATTTAGCTTTCTGGTTTAAAAGTGTGAGGAAAAGGCACTGCAGACACATGTGATTAAAGAACATCTACTGAAACTCTCTGAGCCTGGAATGACTCCTCATTCATGGCACGAGCAGTAAAAAGAAATCAAAAAAAGACACTGAGAAGAAATTGAAGCATTGAAAGGCTCGAACTCTGGAAATACCAGAAACTACTGGAAAAGAGGCAAGAACTTCAGTGTACATCTGAAAGCAGTAAGTGTTTATTAAAGCAAGTCTATCAGAAGGAGGTTTCCCTCTGGAAAATAGCAAGCGCTGATGCATTTGGTGTATTTAACAATTCTCAAAAACACAAGAGAAGGGGGATATTCATGAGGCTGTTACAAAAAAACGAGGGGTATTGCAGTCTAAATAAAAATGAAGCATATAAATGTTATATGCTTTGATCCTGAAGGTTTAAAACTATCTTGTACGTTATAAGATTGGGGTGACAATTTTATCTGCTAGAGGTGTACGACAAAGCATGACATTAACCTGCCCTAGGGGGAGAGCTGGTGAAGATTTGTAGATTAAAAAAATACTAAAAACACCCTTAAAACTTTAAAAAGCAGCTGGTTTTCAACAGAAAGTGGAGCAAATAATACAGAAATAGACTCCTGGGAGAAGCAGACTCTAGATGAGGCAATTTAGAAGCTGCCAAGGTACTAGTACTTGAATAAGTGTTGGACTGGACAGTGCTCTGAAACCTTAGATATTGCCAAGAGCTCAAAATACCGTAAGACAGAGATGTTAGAGGCAGAAAAGCACACAGATCTTGAACTCATGATCAAGGAATAACAACACAACTGAAGTAGATGGAGGATGCTGAAAAGCAAAAGCTTGTATTAATTTGACTGTAAGTGCCAGAGGTCTGAACCATGAACAAACTGCATGTTGCTGCCTTGGATGCCTGTTTTCTTTGGAATAGAAGACACTTGCAGCAAAAGATGAGAGCAAATGGGACATACTACCTTCAGTTAGGCATATGTGCCCAACTCCCAGTTTCTAGAACTGGGCTAAGAGAAAATCAACAGGCTGTAGAAAGACAAGTGGGTAAAATTAAAGGTTTATGAAAGTGATTTTTTTTTCTGTTTTAAAAATATGCTCCTAGAAACAAATAATAAACCAGGAAAACCATCTTAGATTGTTTTCCTATTTTTAGATGGCACTACTAAAGATACTACAGCAGAAGAGCTGATTACACATTAAGAACCTTTTTATCTAGACTTCTTTACCCAGTACTGTAATATGTGACAGTGGGACACAATTTACAGGACATGCATTTGAGCAGAATACAATAAAGCTTAGATTTAGATATGTGACTACTAGTTCCTCATCATCACTCACTTATTGGGTGCAGAATATGTACAAAACTTGGTGAACTCTTTGTGTGAACTCTCCTAGTTAGAATTAAAATGACCTTCAGTTAACCTAGCTTATTTCACTTCCAAAGTGAGGTAGGCTACATTGAATTAAGGTCATTTTTAATTCTGAAGAAAAATAGATACTGAGGCATTTAACATAGCTTAGTCTACTTTAAATTAGCAGCTGTAATTAACTTGGAGATCTCTGTAGAAAGACATAAGAAGATAAATTAAAAAACACCACTACTTTTGTTTTTAATCTTCTTTATTCCATAGAAGGTAAGTGATTCAGAGTCTCAATATACGTAAGAACAAACAATCATCAGTAAAATATTGGTCACCTCTCAATTATGGTAAGCATGCAGATAACTAAGTCAACTACCCTGAAACTGGTTTACTATCAGTTTTTTTAAGAGCTATGCATTTTAAAATAACTTTGACTAGACAAGAAGTCAAATTTCTATTCAAATCTCTGACTAAATGAGAATCTAATGTCAGACAACTATATCATCAATTTTGATTTATGTTTCATTCCTTCTATAGTTCACGTGCAGCAAAACAAATATATTGCTAAATTACTAAAAATACAAGACAAAATGTGCATTTGTTTGTTTGTTTGTTTTCCTCTACTCAGTATGTACAAAATCAATTTTTCAGAAGTGCAGCAAATCAAGATAATGTAAAATATCTTGCTTTTCTTAGGCTGAGCAATCTATCATGGACTTAAAAAACCTGGAACACCTGTGTAGAACAGCAAAGAACTTAGAGAATCATAGAATTATTTAGGTCAGAAAAAGGCCTTTAAGATCATTGACTTCTCTTGATGCAAATAAGGAAATTTTTTAAATGAGCCTGATGCCAGCCAGATACCCACAAAATGATCACAAAGCCAGTTACAGAGACAGGTCAGTATGAATTTTCTGTAACAGTAATTAGGAATTTCTTCTGAATCACAAATTTGCAGGCAGTATCTTCTACAAATATGGAATAATCTGCAGAACAGTTACAAGCAAGTGACCAAAGTGCTGCCTGGCTGATATGAAGAGACTACACCCACTGAGCCCAATGATCGTGGGAGATAAAGGCTGAGAACTGAGCAGCTGCACTTGCCCACTAAGGACGTCTGTAGTTTATCTCGGAAAAAAACACGTCTACTCAGCAGGACGTTGATCATAAGACAGCACCTGCCACTTCCTATGACTGAACATGTAGTCACTATCCATAGAAAATTTGATAAAATGCTCTCTTGTCAAGGGGCAATACTGACGGCAAAAGCATAGTACCAGTTTCTTTAAATAAGTTTAAAACATCAGGAAAAAACCCCACCTTGCAACTTTAGGGCTCTTGAGAGGTTTGTGGTGAACTGTAGTTAAAAATCAATAAGGAAATATATAAATCCCTTGCTTTTATATTTACATGGGGTGTTTTTGATCACTGGCTACCTTGGGAAACATTTGGGAAACATCCCATGCCAAGACGGAAGGGTGGCAGTAGTGAAGTGTTGGCTGCTGGTGTAAACTTTCTTTGGAGCTTTTTACTCTAAGTGTACCTAGCCATACTGAAGGAAGCCCAAGTTGCCCTTAATTAAGACTCCCTCCTTTGAACCAAAATGTCCCTCAAAATTATGGTGTTTGGAACACTTTCCTGAGGCTCCAGATTCCATTTGGATTCCCAGTTGAAGGGCATTGAAGAACATTTTTCAGATCTGGCAGAGAAAGTTCTTGGCCAAGCTGCTTTAATTTCATCTTGGATTCAGGGGCTGACAATCTCAGATATTGTGGAAAAGCCATGTAAGACCTTTTACTCTCTAAGCGGGTGGGCCCTCGACAGGACTGAATTTGGCATCAATGGATTTGGCCTCACCTGCCCAAGGCCGTGGTTTATTGCTGTCTGTGTAGCTGCTGTGAGGAGCAGGGGAAATCGCTGTACTCCTGCTTTCAGCCTTTCCCTTAGCACGCCTACATGACATAAGTGATATATTCTTGGCAAATCTGAAATTATGCTGCAGTGATGAATATTCCTGTTTCTGGGTCAGAAGCTGTAAAATTTGGAAAATATCTTCCATGTTCACAAAGAGATACATATGCTTCTTGGCACGTTAGCAACCTGCTAGAAAAACATCCCACGCTGGCAGAGCAGGGGTTAGCTGAGAGCGGGAAATGTGCCAGGAGCCTGGAACAACCCGAAAGGAAAACAAAGAGTTAAGTGCCAAATATATCAGTCTGTTTAGGAACAGAGAAGGAGGCTGCTAGGGGTATTCAAAAATGTAGGAATGTGGGATTTGGGGAAGAGCAGTCTGATGGTATTCAAACCCTGCAGTTTACAGGCACTGCTGCAATGGTAAGGCAGGCTGGCCATAAAAAGAGAATTACAACTAAGGCAGGTACATATTCGTAACCTGAGCAGAGCCTACGCCCTCAGGGTAAGAATTATTAGTACAGACGGGCAAACCCATCAATCTGTATATGCCAATCCCTTGCAATGCAGGCACACCTTAAATGCCAGAGAAGAAAAAGAAGATGCGTAATGATTTAAATTTAGTGACTTGTTTCAAATGTGTATTGAAAACAACTGCTGTAGTTGCTAGAGAAATGCTGCTATCTCATCTAGAAATCAGAATTATTATGGAGTGAAATGATATGTGGCTCCAGAAGTCATTACCATAGGAACAGGTGATTTCTATTAAAAACACGTGAGAGTCTTTGATCTAGCAGAAATTTATCTTTTCTGTCCTGAAATGATCCTCTCATTTTTAGTTCTAAGTCTATGTAGAGTAAAATATGTGAGTTTCATGAGGGAACTATACATCCGCTACAGAGCTTTCAGCTTTATCAGAGAAAAAGACTGGTCTTACTAGGATATTCCTAATTGATATTGTTGATTCCCAACAAATATATAGAAAAGTGGATGAAAACCTGCTGAGAGTCACTGAAGCTCCATCATTAAATGCACAGAGTTGTAAAACTGCTGAGCTGAGTATATTTTTTAAAATCTCATACAGATCAGCAAAACAAATGGAATTTGAATTTTTTTAGATTGCACTCTCAGTGAAATATTTTAACATACCCAAAGAAAACATTTTTCGTATTTGCATGATTTGATTTTTTAATCAATTGTCTTGAAAGAAAGAAGACAAACTACTTTTGTATGAGCAGTGATATGAGACATTTCAGCATAAAAGGATTTTATATAAGAAAATTAAGGCAACTGAAGATTAGGGCTAGAATAAGAGTTGACAGTCTGAATGCTAAGTAATTATATATACATAACATCTATAATCTATACTACATTAGTATGCTCTGCAATCAATGAGTATTAACTTGTTAATATAGCATTTGTGTAAGTGGTGTGAATGAGAATACAAATGTCCAGCCCTAATTCCTTGTTTCTGTTATCTTTGCTGAGATGTGTAATGCCAGGACCGTGGAAATGGTTCATTTATTGTTTCACAGCACAGTTGACTTATATTTGTTATGTTTCTGATTAGGAGGGTGCTTGGGTATAAGCATTTATGCAAATCCATCAGTGCTCCATGTGCATTCAGAGCACGTGCTTACTTAAGAAGCAGTGTCATTGCATTGGTGCACATATATATATGTGGTGCTGGATGTGTATATGTAGGATTTTGCTGGAATACATGCAATGACCAACTGATCCGTGCCCACTAAATCCCAAAGGGCAGTAATGACTATTGGACCTTGGGGGATCCCCACATGTGCAGCCTCTGCAGCATAATTGGCTAGCGAAGGGATGAGCTGTAAAGACAAGAATATGCTAAAGAGGCTGCAGCACATCTCATTTGTTAGTGATGCTGCTGCTGTCTTCTCAAGGATATCAAAATGCCTGTCAGCACCTGGATGAAAATCAGCTGACTCAGACTCAATCTGGCCAAAACGAAAATGATGATGGCTGGAGCGGGGAAAATGTTTAAAACTGGGATAAGATCTTCACCTATCTGAGATAGCATCTTCAGATATTTATTTAAACTCTACAGCATCTCAGATTTCTGTTTTTTGTCACTGTATGAGTGATCAAGATGATAGATGACAAAAGTACCCTGTCCTTTTCCCATGCTTAACTTCTCCTCCTGGTACAGATCTGGCCATTGCAAACTACGTGCCTTTGCTTGGCAGTGAATTACCACTTAATCACTGAACCTCTGGGTAAGTGCCTAAAGAACGCACAGATTCCAGCTTTGGCAAAATGGGACAGCTCTCTTCAACACTAGCAGCTTCACCGCCTCCAATGGTTTGCAGGTTATTTCCTCACCATGTCTACATCTTCTTTCTGATCTTCAAAGCAATAAAGACCTGGCTTCCTCAGAGACTGCTTCTTTAATCATAGCACAGGTACTCCCCTGAAGCAAGTAGTTTCACACAGATCAGGATAATGCAAGTGTAAAGGTGAAGAAAATCAAGAGAAAGTCCCTTAACTGAAAAGTTCATTGATCAAACCTCAACCTACAAAACATCAAGATAATTCTGGTTAGTGTTCCCAAAACTTTGCAGCTGTATAATCCAGGCTGTTTGTACAACTGTCAAGGTAGAGCCACACGCTGGCTAAATCTGCCCAGTGTTCACATACAATGTACTCCACTGTACAGTCTCAGGAGACTGGAAAGTTCCTAGAAGTATGTGCTTTAGTGGGCATTAATGTATGTGTATAAAATCCTGTCTTACAGAATAAGGAAATTCAGTATTGGGCTGTGACAGCATGTGCTTCACAGGCAAGCAGCCCACGATGTTGGGAGAGGATTTTGATAGCCCCTCTGTGAAGGATGATAGCCTGGACGGCTGCTGCCACAGCAACTCCTGCAGCCTTGGGGAAAAAAGGCTGCCAGAAACATGGGTATGACATACATTGTCCTGGCAGAATATATAGTTTGTGATCCATAAGATTAGCACTTCTGCTCTCCACTCTCCTCACATAAAATAGAGCCTTTTTTTTAATAAGCATTTCCTTCCAGAGCTAAAACGCTCAAAGTGTTTCATATGGTAAATATATAAAGAGAGCTATCATCGACTTGAAAGTCACAATACCGCTTGAAAATGCGTAGCTGTAGCTATTTATGATGGGTGGCAGCTAAAGGGGGGGAGGAAAAAAATTTTTTTTCCTGGCAACCCGCTTACTTTCTACGGTTTTTTTTTCTATAGTCTGATGAGCCACGTAAAAACAGTCAGTGAACAGGCGGCAAGTGCGAGTTCCCTCCCGTCCGCCCGCGGGGCGCGGGCCCCGGCGGGTGTCCCCGGGGATGCTCGGGGGCGCGGGGCGGGCGGCGCCGCAGGGCCGCGGCCTCGCGGGGTCACCTTGGGCACGGCGGGCTCGCCCTCGCCGCGGCCCCGCGGGCGGGCCGGGCCTGCCCTGCGGCAGCGGGGGCGCTCCGGGGCCGCCGCCCGCCAGGCCCGGGCTGCGGAGGCGGTCGGGGAGGCCGCGGGCCCCCGCCGGCCCTGCCCCCGCGAGGAGCCGCCGCCGGGCGGGGGACGCTCCCCGGGGCTCCCGCGGCCCTCGCCCCGGGCCGGCCGGAGTCGCCCCCGCCCGAGGCTGCGGCAGCGGCCGGGCCGCGGTCGGGCCGTGGTCGGCGGCGCCCCCGCGGGCGGCGCAGCGGGAGGAGGCGCCGCCCCGGCCGTCATTTCCGCCGAGTGCGGGGCGGGGGAGGGGGCAGAGCGCTCGCCTCCTCCTCCGCGGCGGCCGGAGACACAGAGACCCAGCGCGGGGCCAGGGCAGCTCCGCCGCCGCCGCTGCCGCCGCCGCGCCCGCGGGCCGCGCCGCCCCGCCAGCCGAGCCCGGCCCGGCCTCCGCCCGGCATCGCCCCCGCCCCGGCCCGGCCATGGGGAACGCCGCCACCGCCAAGAAGGGCAACGAGATCGAGAGCGGTGAGTGAGGGGGACCGGCCGCCGCCTCCGCCCGCCTCCTCCTCCCGGCGCCGCTCCCGGAGGAGGGCCCGGGGCCGGGCCCGGCGCGCCCGCCCCGCGCCGCCGCAGGCCCCGCGGCCTCGGGCCGAGCCCCCCCGCCCCGCCAGGCCCGGCCCCGGCCCGGCGCGGCCTGCGCGGGGAGCCCGCCCGGCCCCGGCCCCGGCCCCGCCGCGGGGGCTCGCGGAACCGGCGGGGCGGGCCCGGCCGAGGCCGGCGCTGGCCGCGCGGCTGTCCCGCAGCAGGTGTCCGCGCCCGCGCCGGCGGAGGAGGAGCCGCGGTGTCGGCGGGCAGGTGCCGGCGCCTCCGCCTGCCTCCAGCCTCCATCCTCGCCCCGGCCCGCTCGCTTTCCCCACCCCCGAACACACCCTGCCGGCGGGGGAGGCCTCTCGCCCGCCGCGCTCCGTCTGCGGCGGGAGGGTTTTCATCTCGCTGCGGGGAATATAGGTCAGAAACTCGTGTGCCCGCCCGCATCGTGCAGCCCCGCTGACCCCGCGGCGCGGCCCCGGCCCCGGGCGTGTTTACATGGCTCGGGAGCGCGCCGGGAGAGCGCTCGGTGCAACGCTGCTCTCCTGAGCCCTGGGTAAAATGGAAGACAAAAGCATTGATCCGAACTCGCCATGGCAGGGAGCTTTATGCTGGTGTTCCTGTTCGTTTGTTTTGATTGGGGTTTGAGTTTTTTTTTCCCGTCGAAGTATTTCAGCACAACTTTAAATTATATAAAGTCGATTCGGTTGTTCGGAAAAAATACCTAGACTTTATTTTTAGTAAGATAACTTCTTGACTTCGCTTCTAATGAAAAACTTTGGGTATGTTTGTGATGGATAAGAGAAAAGAGATGGAGAGCAGGCAGTTGTGCAAGCTCAGTGTTCTGACAACAATACCCCTTGTTACTGGAAATTCCTTGGGCATTAAAATGGAAAAGAACTTTAAACATCCAAGTTACTTTTTTTTTTTTTTAATTTGTTTACTCTTTTTGTGTTTACTGTTGAGGTCTGGGGTAGAACCGGGTAACCCGATTTGCATAGGCCCGTGCCTGCCCACACGGCATTCCTCTGCCTTCCCAGGGCTCTGCATGGGTGCTCCAGCTGTGGGGCCGGGGGCTCTGCTTGGCCGACCCAGCTCTGACATGTGGGTTTGTCTTTCCGTCCTTGCCTCTTATCTCACTTGTTATAGAGTTCACAATCTAAGTATGTTATGAGTATTTGACCACTATTATTTAGGGGTTTGGGGCTTTTTTATATATTTAGCTGAGTGCATTAATTTTTGACGGGAAGTATTTTAGCCTACCTATAAAGATATGTGTGGAGAGAGAGGGTGGATTGTTCGAAGTACTTCACAATAACTCTACTGCTATTAGTCTGTGCAGTTAAATAACACAACACACAGTGTTTACTTCCATTTTAATTCTTTGCTCTTATTACCTAATACAGCAGTTTTTAAGTTGCAGAAGGAGTTTCTTTTTGAACTCCTCTCTCTCTCCCTTTGTTATAACAGCATAAAAATTAATTGCTGCTACAGACATCAATCTCAGATGTTCAGTTACTCAGTATATTTAGCAGCAAAAAGCTCTATAATGATACAACTTCTGTAACTGGGAGAAAAAATTGGTCATGAGTGACATACTGCTGGGAAAGACTTATTCATTTACTATGGAATATCAATAACATATGAAGACTATACACACAATAAACTATTAGTTGCAACATTTGGTTTACTATCAGTAAACGTTGATTGTAATTTATTCAAATGATACATGGCAACTAAAAACTGCAGAAACATAAAATGTGATGGAGGTTTAATATTTCTGATATATATTTGCCTTGTTGAGCCAGTTTCCAGTTTTGCGTGTTAAGTGTCCTCAGTAGCATATATTCCAGACTTCAGGACACTTAAAATGAAGTTGTTTGAAGTGGTAACAGATAAATATCCAGGTTTGAATTGTAAAGGTGATGTTATGCCCTTGATCCACTCATGAAGCTTATGGTATTGCGTGGATCAAGGACATGCTGAGGTCCCAGAAAGAACAATGAAGGGTAACACAGCTTCCCCTGATAACTATACTTACTAGTTCATGAAGTGTAATTTGAGACCTCTTTCACTGTCTGCGGTCAGCACAGTAAATGCTGTTCACCTAAGCGTGGCCCTTGTATTCTTCTTGTTTATTTTAGTTTTTCACGTATTGTTCAGATACCTTTAATACTTGTTACTTCACTCGGGCTATGAAGTAGAATAAAACCATTTGTATGTGAACACCAGTAGCAGACTGGAGCAAAAGTTTCAGAGTATTTCTAGACAGAAGTTGCAGGTGAATGAAATCTGAATGCAGGTGAAGTTTCTCAAGCTTAGCCACCAAAAGAGTGAACTGGGCTTGTGCAGCAGGAAGAGCAAGAGACTTGTGTGTATACAGGAGATGGAAAGCTTCAGTGTAATCTGCTATGTCCTTCTTTCTATGCCCTTCTGCTCCAGGTTCTCCTAATGTGCATTGGATTTTGATTTGGAGGACCAAAATTAAAAGTTATCCCTTAGTAAAGAGAAGCTTAGGTGTACCCGTTTTAAACAGCTTCTTGGTTTTCTATGGGGCACAGCAGCCTGCAAATTCTCAGAGCCCTTTAGAAGAGTAATACAAGTATCTGTCTTTTGAAATCTGAAGACAGAATTATCAGTTGCCATAAAAGTTATTCTAAGTTTGATCCCTCATGCTAATATTCATTTAATTATTCAATTCACTGTTTGTTGGGATTTTTTCAGCTGCTCAATTTATAGTAGTTGAGAACTTCTTTTGCAACCTAGAAGTTAAAAATGTCAACATATAGCAGGTTACATTTTGTTAAAAAGGCTACAGGGAGTCTACCTTAGCTTGTTGTGATTAATACAGGAAAATGTTAGCTTAATTATTATTCATTATCTTGGAATTATTTGTTGTAGTAGCATGAAACATAACTACAATCCGTGTCTTAGGTTTAAAAATGGCCACATAGTAACTTTTTAATTCAGTAAGTGAATCTGTTACTTTTAAGATCATTATTGATTACACGAAACAGAAATGTTGTAACTTTGCTAGAACTTCTTTCTAAAGTAGAAGGAATGTCAGGCCAGCAAATTGTATAGTTTGTAGAAAGTTTTGTGTGTGTTTTTCTTCAGTTAACTCAATATTACAGATTTTTAAAAGTAATGATGATGTATGGCCCTGAATTATTTGCCCCTTTAGATATGCAAGATAATGTCATACATGACAGCAAGAAATTTGGCTATAAATTAATAGTAATCTCCCTTGGTGTTTTGTTTGTGGTTTTTGTTGGGTATTTTTTGTTTGTTTCCTGCTTTCCCCCCCCCCCAGTTCCCCACTGTTCCCCCGCCTTCCCCTCCCTCCCAACTCAAGAACACTTAGCTGTGATATTTTCTGTGTCTTTGTGATCACCAAGCTGGGTTAGAGACCCGGGGGTTAGAGTACACTCTTTGGTGACTGGAAGATTTGTATGCTTTCTCTTATTCCAATAGATTTTGAAAATGTATGGGTTTGGCTTCTGAGTTCTATTTGCTGGGATTCAGATGGCCCTTGCTGCTCTTTCTGTAGCAATATGTGGTAGCAAATTGCTCTTAAAATGTATTTTAAAAGTAAACTACACAATTTTCAAAGCATAATGCTGTGTACGTATCTTGTTACCTGGTAGCCAGATCTCCAGCTTGCAGTGCGTGAGGAATTTATTAATCTAACGTGATTTTACTAACTTTGACTTCTGTGGTCTTTAAATAGCCAAGTACAGTGTGTGTGATGTGTATTCTGCACGTGAGTTGTATGTTCATTCACTCCTCCTCCTCCTCAAAGTGTTCCCACTACAGTATCTTCAGTATGACAGAGTTCCTATTATAGTCAACTCTTTCCTTTTTAACTCTTACAATCATTCTGTAAGTAGTGCTCCTTTGAAGTGTGCTTGACAGGAAGATGCAGCCTTTTTCTTTTTCTTTTCCCAGTAGACTTTAACCTCCTCAGGGTACATTTTTTAAGAATTGAGTTATTTTTTATTTTTCATGTGCATTCAGTGCTGGGTCATTCTGCTATTGACTCATTAAGGACCAAAAGACACCACAAATTTGTTTATTGTGAAGACTGGATGAGGCAAGGCTCTGTCACTGCTGACCTTGATTAGATTAAAACCAGGGAAGTAGAGGTGAAAAACTCCATATCCGTTGCTATCCCATGGTTGCTGATTCTCTGTCACTTTTCCAGAGACCCTTGTTTCATTTTTTTTGATCAGAGTGTAGTTTCGTTCAACAGATACTATCTTTTTCTCTTACTCATTGTGCTTATGCTCTCTGGTTTTGAAAATGGTAGCTGTTGGAGCCTTGTTTACACATTTTAGAACATCAGCTATAGTATATATTGTATAAAGGGTAACTAATAATATATATTCCACTGATGCTGGAATGGTCTCCATGGTTAATATCTCTACAAAATGTATTTAAAGCTTCTTTCCCAATATTTTTGGTCTTGTATTTTTTTTAGTGGTCAGGTAGGTTTCAGCAATAAGGAACTCTGTCATATGAATATCAGAAATAGTCATAATTACTTGCTGAAGAAATATCTGAAAACTCCTTTGTTGTAATCGCCAATGTAAGACTACCAGTATGCACCATCTGAAAATTCTGCTTGGATTCAAAACAAAATACTTATCTACATCTTGGACTAGCAAAGAGAGAGGTTATCCCTCAATAAGTGATAGCCACGTGGTAGCATTACAAAAGGTCACAAGAACCTCCAAGTGATGAATTAGTTTGTGTTTAGGTGTTGTGGTTAGGCCGTTATTACAGGCTCAGGCTGCTTTAAAGACAGAATATTTTAAATGACTTGACATTCCCTTGTTCCTGGGTGTCTTTACTGTTTGTTCATTTATCCATATATCCACATTTGTAGAAATTACACAATCAAAAGCAATATCTTGAAAAATACTCATATTTCTTCTATTTTTAGCACTTTGTTCCTTAGCCTAATTAGGGCTATGCTGCAAAAATTCCCCATCTCATGGGTACAGGGAGCAGGATGTGGACAGAGCAGGACGTAGGGCTGGAACCCTGCAGGGCCACCCTGCCGGGGCAGAGGGCTGTGCCCACACCGTGCCAGGGAGCCTCCAGGTAGTGAAGGTCTTCTCTGACATGTCTCTCCTTTGGACACAGCTGTGGAAAGGCTTTTGGATGGCTGTCAGATTTTGTGCTTTGCCTGCATCTTTACCAGAGATCATGAAGGACTTGTTTGTCCACAAGCTTTTTTTTTTTTTCCCAAACTGCAGCTGTTGGTTTAATAAATAAATTGCTTCTGCTATACCACAGGTGAGTTCTAGATCAGATCTGAGTAGACTGTATTTTTTTAATCAGTGCTTCTAGCATTTAAGCTTGCAGTGTTTTCAGTGTTTGGAACCTTGAGTCAGTGGGGATTTTCCATATAACCTTTTGAAATTTAGTGCTGGAACTTGGTAAAGAGTCAAGCTCTCAAGCTTTGTTTTGTTACAGGTGCAAGTGCTATTTCACAGGCATTTCTTTTAGTTGCAGTTGTGCTTTTCTATCCCCTGCCACTTGTCTTCTTGCCTCTGTGCCCTCAAGTGTGCTGGAGCAACTGTTTGAGACAACAAGGTGAACTGAATTTGAGATTGATCTAGGTTAAAAATAACCCTGCAGAAAAGGGAAAGCAGGAAGGACGTGTGTTAACCTGGATCAGCTTCCTGCTCCAGTTCCCCTCAGGTAGCAGACAGCTGTAGCAGTGCAGCTGGGTTAGGGCACCGGGGAGAGCCTGGGCAGCGGGCACCGAGCAGGGCTGCCTGGCCTGCTGCTGTGCTGCTGTGCTTGCAGGCTGTGCTGCTGTGCCTGCAGGCTGTGCTGCGAGGATTTTCCTGCCATAGCAATTTCTACAGTGTGAGGTAGAAGTGTTTCCTGTGGAATGGGAAAGTAGCAGTGGAGCTGTGAGGAGGTAAGTAAAGTGAGGAATGCGTTGTCTTAGAGTTGCAAAACTAGAAGACAAAATCAGTTTGTTTCCTTTTTTTTTGCCTTTTCCTGCTGTTGTCTGGAAAGGATTACACACATTTCTCTGATTTTATTTATTTGTGTTATCCTGGTGTTCATGAGTTTGGACCCTATTTTGTTTGTAGAAACACAACAAAATTTGTTCCCTGAAACTCGCGTGTTCTGTTTTGGAAAATAAGGTGAATACAAACAGATGGGAAATAAAAGATGAAAGGGAGACTTAGTTTGTGTAGCAGGAGAATTGGGACAGCACTTTAGAGGGTATGCTGTGCAGGGAGCTAAAAGAAAGATGCTGGGGTAGCCCTGCCTGTGGTGTTGGGAATGAGCAGTGGTAAACAGCAGTCTCTTAGTGCTCATCTTGGCTTTCTCTTTGGCATCTCACTTGCTGTTTCTTCAGCATCTCCGCAGAAGAACGTCCGCTAAGACTAAGGTTTCACAAAACAGCTGAGCCCATCTGGTGACTTGCACTGTTGAAAAATCCATTTTTATTCCGAGACCCTTCACGGGTCACAATTCACGTGTTTTCCCGATCCATTGTAAAGCTGTTTTACATAGGCAGAAAACTATGTGGGTTTTATCTCTTTGCTTTATCCATAATTATTTTGCACGGCAAATCCATTCACTGAGGTGTCAGATGGCAAGAGACAGATTCAAAGGAGGCACTGAAAGCACTGTTGGCAATGAAATAGTCCGGTGGCAAGAAAAAGGAGTGTATTTTCTTAGCGCTGAGCTCTTTAAGACCTCACTCTGCTAACTCCTTGGAAAAATGATTACTCCAAACTACCACTTTCCCATCTGTCTTTGTTCATATAATGAATTACTTCAAGACTTCAAGTTTTCAGGGAGAGGTGTTAGCACCTAGCAGTTGGACATTTAGAGCTATGTGAAGATAGAGAAAAATAGAGCAAAACGTTGCTTGTTTCTGTCTTTATAATTATCAGGTGAATTTTTAAGAAAATAATATTTTAGAATTTGTTTTAGAATTTTTTGTTTTATTTTTCATTTTGTAGTTAGCTTCTTTTTTTTTTTGCCAATTTGATATTCAAACCAAGTACCAAAGTTTTTATTTCTTCCATTAAACTATTTTCTGCTTTTCCCTGCCCACAGGGACAAGGGGCTCACTGGTTTCGGATAGAATGAGTTCTGCTGCATATTCCATGATATACACCTAGTAAGGGTTAGGCCAACTGCTTCACATTCTGCCATGCAGCAAAGGTGTGGAAATACCTTGTTGTTTTGGATTTTGGCATTTATTATGTTTGGGGGGGGGTTAATGGCCACAATTTTTGTGACTTCAGAATAAACAACCAGTTCCTTACACTGGGTATCATCTGTCTGTAGTTCTGAGCAATAGTTTTGTGCATTTTAGAAAATCTTTTCAGAAAGTCAGGGGTGCATGTTAGAGCCAAATGGATGTCCAGATGCTGAGAAAGCGTAAGTCTTTTCTGTGACACAACTGTTCACTACCAGAGAAAGACTGATGAGCAGTTTTGAGCCAAATTGTCCCCTTAGGAAGGGCAGAGAGGTGCTGTTCTACCTTGCACTGACTGTTTCTTCAGAGAGATATGATATCTCTGTGATAGACTAACACTGAATAGCAAGATATCTTACCTGTGATATTAAAACAAAAGACATAGAAAATCCTCCTTCATCACATTGCTAGATGAATGAACATCTAATCTGTTGGGTGATTTGTAAAGGTAAGCATTAGTTCTGTTATTTCTCTGCCTCTTGTTAACTTGTACCCTTTTGTTAAAATACTATAATATTTAAACAGAGGGCATCAGGAACTTTTTGTATGTTTTATTTCATTCAGGTTAAGCTGCTTCCAGGAAGTGTGTACTCGTTAACCAACTGCACTTGCTGCTAATGCTTGTCTGTAAACTCACAGACATCCACAGCTGCTGTGTGGCTCAAGGAATAAAAACAAAGGAAAGTGCATTTCTGGCACAAAGATGGAAACTTGAAAGATGGGAAAGATTGTTACTTTGCCTGTGCCCAGAATCCGTTTGCTTTCCTCTCTCATGAAATGACATAATTAAGGGTGTATGTACTCCAGTACATCAGCAGGTGCATTGTAATATTAATTAAGGCTAGTTTTGATTACTATAACATGAAGCAGTTTGAAGTTCTTTGTCTTGTAGTAGGTAGCAGTAATAGGTGTATTGTATATGTAAATTGTGATTGTTAAGCATATGATAATCTAGCCTGACTCTGCACAGGGCAAAAATGTGACTTAACTGCACCCAAAGTCTGTCATTAAGATGAAGTTTTTAATGCAAATTACCTGTATTCAAGCATTTTATTAGCTGATCCATAGATTAATGTGGGAGATGGAGGTTTTAATCAGAGTTTGTCGTTGAAAAATGGGGTAGGTGCTGAGAGAGAGAGGAAAAGCATTACATAGCTAAAATCATGCCAAGCCCATTTGAAAGATCATGGTATTTCCCTCTAACTGGTGTCATTATGATAAAAGGAGATTTTTTCATTGACTTTCTGAGGACTATTTTATATTGGGCAGTTTTTAAACCTTTAGTACTTCAGCTGTACATTTGCTCCTTGTGAAAACTTGTTTAGTGAGAAGTGGGGGTCTCACTGAGCTCTAGGGCTGTGCATGCTCTGCAGATCCCAGCACTATTCCTCTGCTTAGGGAACTCTGGGGTAAGCACTGTAAAGCTGTGGAGGCTGCACCGGTGCATCCCGTGGGCAAGCTGCGTTCTCTGAAAAATCTACAGTTAGTGCTACGTGTTTATGTGAACTGAACTGCAGAGTCAAACCATGTGCTAGATCACTTAGCTTAATTTAATGGCAAATGTGAATATCAAATTGCGAAACAACTAAGTTTTGCAGTTTGTTTAAGTGTACAGCAGCTTCATGGGATATGGAATCACCTGGGACCTTGAGAGTGTATAGTGCTTTGTAGTGGCTCTTTGGGTGTCTCCAGGTTCTTTTGCAAATTAGCAAATGTCTTTCCTCTTTGCATTTCCTGAGGACTAATGATCAGATGCAAACTCGACACAAAACAAAATTAGCTTCAGTTTTTCACATGCAATGTGCTAGTACCTAAGGAAAAGTCCCATTTCTGTCTAAATTTGGCCAGTTGTTATGACATGCTTTCTGTGAAGATGGGTCTTTTGCTTGTACCTACATGATTATCCAACTGCTCATTTAATATTCAAATGCAGAATTTATTTCATTTGCATATTAACTTAGGGTTTTTTATATTGAACTCTAAGGTAGGACATTCTTGAACTTTAAATGAATGTGTTCACAGTCTGGTTTTTTCCCGCTCCTATTTTCATTTATTACCGTTTGTTGGTGACAAGCATCAAACAACTTGCATCTCAGACGAGCACTCAGAAAAAGGTTGACAAGGATGGAATGATGTCCATGTGAAGGATTATTATGTAATTGCTGTGTAAATGACATCTTTTATCCAGAATAGTTGGAGGACATGATCTGTAAAACTGTGTGTGGCGTGAGAAATATTCAGTGCTTGCCTGCTTCTTGCATTTGCTAAGCAGCTGCTTTGAGTCACTGCTTCTGTTGGCTTTTCCCTTAGGAACAGATACCAATTTATTCCTAATAAAACATTAGAGCCCTTCTTGAGAATGAGAAACTACAGAAAAAGAGGATGGAGAAAAACCAGGCTGCAGCTGGTAAAAGGAGTGTGGGTCAAGAAATGTAAAAGGAGGGAGCCAAAGGGAGCACTAAGTGGAATATGTTCTGGGTCTTGTCCATGTTCTCCCATCTCAGAAAAGGGAGCTGATAACTGCTGGCCAGAGATGCTCTTCCTGAGGAGGTCAAAGTAAATACCACAGGTGTCAGGGCATCCTGAAAAGCTTCTTCCACCTGGTTGCAGCTTGGTCAGAGCAGTGGAATTGATGAAGAGATCCTGCATCGTGTAAAGCCTTAGAAGGGAAATGTATAGGAAAAAAAGTGGGCCAAGAGCATCTTAATAAGAGGTTTTGGAGAAGCTGGAGTAAGGGTTGCCATTTGTCCCATTTTGGCCATGACACATGTGTGTTCCACCTTATCCACAGGGAGCTGGCTCTCAGGACCCCAGGAACAGCATTATGGATGTGCTCATATCTTTCAGCCCTGTTTTTCCTGGCTGGGCTCTGGATTTAGCCCAGAGTACAAGCTGATCCACCTGGCATCATGCCTCTTCTGGTGGTAGGAGATCCTGTCCCTGCTGTTTAGGCAGGGCAAATGGTGAGGAAGTGAAGTACGAGGGCACAGTGGAATTTTCCAAGGCGAGGTGTGAAGATGAACTGGATGCCATGCAGCCTACGGAAATACTGCATGGAAGAGGCATGTGTGTCTCAGGACAACAATCTGAGGGTGTTGCACTTCCCTCAGGCTGTAGTCAGGAGTTACGCTGTTGCTGCAGAGGTGGCATTGCAGGTCAGGACACTGGTGACCGCCTTCATGCCAGATGCCCAAAGCTACATTCTGTATTTTTGTTCTGCTGTGGGTGCCAAGTATACTTGGCACGTTCTCTGGTTTCACCCACTTGTTGTGCTTGTTTGGGGGGATTGGTGTTTTTTGGTTTTGATTGGGCTACTGTTAGGACTACATTTTTGCCTTCTTAAATTGTAACAACTTGAAGGACCGGATTTATATCTGCTTGTAGGTCATCTTTCAAAACTGTTCTAATTTTACTGTTCTTTCTTATGTACTTGAGCAGAACAGTTACCTGGAAGTACTTTTTAAACAGCACGGTATTTTAGTACTTCACATAGCAGTCCTCTAAGTTCAGATCTAAATTATCCAGTACTGTGACAATTAAGCCACGTTTAGACCACAAAACCACCCTAGTGAGTTCAGACATCTATAAAAATGAAATACTGCTTTTGTTGTGGTTACATATTGTTTCCTATCAGAGGATACTGCAAAGTTGTTGCTGCTGCAGCAGACGTGTAATTCTGATTCAGATAACACTCCTCCAAATACACAAAGAAACAAGAACCTCCCAAACAATAACAGATGTCAGCAGCATCTGCAATTTAATATTTCATGAGAGAATATGCTCTGCCATGCGATGAAATGCCTGAAAAAATTTAATGCTACCTTTCATTCAGTAGTTTTTGATGTAATCACAAATAGGGAGATTGATGTTTCATTGTATTCTTGGAGTGCAAGCCAATGGGCTCTTGTCAGCAAAGAAGTGAAGGTCCCAAAGAGGAGTAACATTGGGACAAGTCAATGATTATTTTTTTAAACACATAACACTAGTGTGCTTCTGTATTTTGGAAGAGAAAAAATACTCCTCAAGCTATAATGCTATTGCTGATACCTATATAATTACTAAATACTTAATAGGGACTATTTATACTGTTTCTTAATTTTCTTGCATCTTCCTTCTTCAGTATTACTGCTACTTTGACTTAAAAAACTGCCAATAGTTTTGGCTTATGCCCATATACTGAACATATTCCATCTTTGGCAACTGAAGCATACATTTTCCCCAAACTCAGTCTCTTTTTCATTATTAAATGTACATTCAACAAGAAATCAAAACTGTTTTTCATATAACTCTTGCCCTCTTGAGGCTACCCAACTACAGTCACACCACTTGAGAGGAATCAAATTCTCACCACGGCTTTATTCTGTAAAATGTACCTGATCTCTGTCTATTCTGTCCTCCCTAACTTGCAGTCACTTTTTATAAACCCCTCTCTAGTGCTGCACACGTATCAAACAATCTCAGGCTCAACAGACTCGCTCTACTCAGCTTTCCTGTAACGTGTCACGGAATCATAGAACACCAGGTTGGAGGGACCATGAGGATCATCTGGTCCAATCTTTCTCAGCAAAAGCATGCACTAGATAGGATGGCCCAGCACCAGTTGAACCTTAGAAGTGTCCTACTGTTGAAGAGTCGCCCAGTTCCCTGTGGAAATTATTCTAATGGCTGAGAGTACTCATTGTGAAAAATGTTCCTCTTGTGTCCAAGTCCAAGGGGGCTGCATGTGAAAGGCTTGCACTTAGATGCTCTCCATACTGAACGTCGACTCCTCTGTTTCCTCAGCCACTGTGTTCTGGGCTAGTCCTCTGAACAACAGGACTGGCAGCAGAACAAGTAAGTTTGTGTGTATTAGTGGAAATGAACGAGTTGATTTAGTTGGTGGAGAAAATTATAGTGTTCTGAATAGAACCGTGGAAAATCAGCCAACTACTATTTTCCGTTTGGAATTATTTTCACACAAAGGCAGGCAGAACTACTACAAGTTATCTTCTGAAAGAAGGGACATTAGGGTAGGGTTCGTAGCAGTAGGCTACGAACTTTATTTTCACTTTAAGTGAAAAATATATCCTGCAGAAAATCAATATCTTCACCATTAAGTGGAAAATTCAGTTCAGCTGCAGAAAAGGTAAATGCAAGAGGTGCCTTCATTTTTCTTCTCAAAGATCATAGTAAATTTGCCATGCTCATACCTGTGGCCTTACAGTATCGTTTAGGGTAACTCCAGTATGGATTCTGTCACATCTCGTGCTGCTGCACAGTTCTGTGCATCTCTTCCTCCTGTTACTGCCTACTCACATGCTGGATCTAAAATGAGTGTGTATGTATTAGTCATCTTCCAGTTTTATTTGTCCTAACAAATACTTGAGTACATTCTGGAGCAATCAAAAATATGAAGAGGAAGACTAGTGATCTTTGTCAAAATAGATTGTGCTCTGGCGACCATGAGGGTAATCACATTTAACAGAACTAAAATGATACAAAAACTGTTTTGGTCTCAGTTGTAAGTAAAAATGGGACAACTTTTGCTGATAGTATTTGAGAATGGTATGGTGATGCATATCATTACTCAGTCAGTCAGCAGCATCTATGGTTCAAGAGAAGGCTCCAAAGAGTCCCTCAAATTAAAAACTGTCTTATGTTAACGTATCTAAAAACTGAGATCAATACCACACAACACTAGTGCTTTCTCCTTCCCTTCAGTGAAACACTTAAGTGTGTTTTCTTCGATGGCAAAATCCACTTGCAACAGCATTTCACCCTTGTTTCACATCCCTGCTTTTTATCAGCCCAGCACAAGGTGGGGCAGTGTTTTAAGTGAGGTCCATGAAATTAAAGGGTTAAAACAGCCAGGCCAGGTGGGGGCAAAGGTCTCAACTATTTTGGTGGCACTTCAGAGCAGTCCTTGAACAGCTGTATCAGCACAGGAGGAGCAGCAAATTGTAGCTCTGAGCAGAGCAGCAGGGCTGGTAAGGGCAGGATTTTTTCAAGTCAGCTTTACTGCCAAAGAAAATTGGTCATGTAAGTACTCCACGAGCAGCAAGTAGAAGATTGTTTCATAATTATAGCCTCAAACCTCAAACTGGAGACAGTACAAACATGTTTGGGGTTTTTTTCAAAAAAACCATCATGCCAGCAGAAATCAGGTTCTAGTCTGAAAGCTCTTGCCCACCAGAAATTATAAAATTGCTTCTAAAAGAGGTCCTGAAAAAAAAACACTTTAAGCAACAGCAAGAAGTAATTGGGGCTACAGCCAATTTAGAAATTCAATCAGATCATCATATAACACTGTCCTATGGTTGAAAAGCACAACAGTTACTTGGCTAGATTATGTTCTGTATTTCTGCCATCAATTACTTAACACAAGTTTTTCTTTAATAAACGACATGGTTTCGAACATCTGCTTAAAAAGAGAAAACACAAAACCAAACCCAAAACCCACCAGCACATAATCCCAACTCTTCTGAAGGGAACAACTTCATAATACCACTTTAGCTCCTGAAAACAGCAAGCTTCTAAAGAGATGGGTGGCTCAAATGTTATGGATAAATTAATATTTATTTTGTAATGGTCAGTTGGGATCTCTTTATCCCCACTGCATGTGGTCCAAGTTAAATGTTAGAACTTTTCTGTCAGGATTTCACCTCATCAAACAAAACAAAACACAAAAAACCCGAACGAACAACCCTCCCTCCATATCATCGTGATTTTTTGGGTTAGAGAAAGTGAGGAGAATAACAGTTTTATTACAACAAATATGATTATGTTCTAGGCAATATCATTGTTTGTAAACATTTTATTGTATTTTGACAAATACGATGTTGGTGAGCGATACATTGGAGTTGAAGTTAGAAAAATGGGAAGAAGTGGTAGCTAATATATCAACAGTTGCATCTTAAAGCCTTCGTGTATTAGTAATTTAAAATTCTGTAATATACCTGAATAGTCTGTAGAGTTATGTGAGATATAACAGGAAATCAGATATCAGTTTTACCTTTTTACAAGTAAATGTACAAAAGAGTGGAGATGATGGTCAGTTCTTGTTCCATTCACATCTTAGTCACCAATTTTGATAAGGCAGCCAAAATAAGAAGCCTGTTTCAAGGGAAAGTCTTTTAATATGTTGTGGTTTGTTGGTGGGTTTTTTGGTTTTTTTGGTTGGTTGGTTGGTTGGTTTTTTTAGCAGGTGTATTTGATTTATTTATATAAAAGGGAATAAAGTGTATTTGAAATATTTATTCTCTTAGGGAATTTTTTAGTTTTTCATTTGAGTCTCAATATGTGTGGGTCACACTGCTATTCCAAACACAGCAATTTTGATCTGAACATAATGTATGTAACATCCTTGTAAATATGCCATAAATTATTTGCAGTCTGCTGGTGGTGGTGTGGTAGTTATATTTTGAATTTGGGTGTCTGGTTAAGGGTAGAAAAAATTGTACATTTATGGTCGAAGTTGAATTTTTTTAAAGTATGTTCATTAACAGGTAAAGAATTTGCTTTTCTTCTGTTGTTCTCCTGGCACTTGTTCATGCTAGCATGGTACAATTGACTTGTGTCTTACCTCGAAGAATTTTAGCCTCTTAATAAAAGCATTTTTAAGAAGACTTTAAGAAACTGAAAATCTTTTTACGGTGAAATCTGATATTCTGGTCTTCTGTTAGACGATGGCAGTACAGCATTTTCGTTCATTCAAGCTATATGTTTCAGTATTACTTGGGATGTATTAACAAAGAGAATATATCTTAGGAACAAATTAGTTTATGAGGATCAACACAATTTGTCTTAATTCAGTGTTTCTATTTTAGCACATGTAGCAATGTAAAAGATGTGAATATCTTCTTTATTGAAGAGTATTTTCTGTTACTTTCTTTCCACTGAGTTATTTTAATGACAAGCACTACTAAGATTCTCACGAAAAGAAAATATTTTGAATTTTGGATGTGGCTTTCCTGCCAACAGGTGTTTATATACCATGTCTCTGTCTCCTGTTTTGTCTTTTGTCTTCTAAATTCTGGTACAGCCAAGATTGTCAGTCATTCATACTAAACTGTACCTGTTCAGCTACAGTTTGGAAATTCTGCACCTGTTCAGGTCATCAGGAAGACATTTCCACTTTTAAAAAAGAAAACTGATAGGTACATCTTCTTGAAACAGGGTGTCATTGGGTGCTTTTTAACACTTTGTATTTCAAGAAGATACTTTTATCTCATATTTCAGGATAATAATGTTGCTTTAATTAGTAAATGGTGAAGTCTATTGCAGGTTAAAAGCTATGCATTTTAGTATTTTGAACTACTAGTTATTAGTTAAAATTTGCTTTGCCTAAAGATTACGTTATTTCAGTGTGGTTTTCAGTGTCTTACTTTGTTTGGTAAGAGTAGGATTATTCAAACCCTTCTTATGCTACCTCTTGCTATGACACTTGTGACATTATGGGTTGGATAAATTTTTAGTGAAAGCAAAGGATGGAAATGCAACTTTCCTGTTTTTGCTAAATAAAACAAAAAAATCCACCAAAATGCAAACCAATCAAATTAATGTTTTCAAATTAAAAACCCGGGCAGCACACTGCTGAACTGTTTCAGGCAGGAGAACTGTAGCACTTGTGTAGGTTGTATCACTTGGTGAAGCTGTGTGTCTGTGTTTCTGAGGGGAATTGGAGACACGGCAAGGGAGCCCCAGGGAGCATTGGAGCCAGCAGTGGAACACAGCCTGTGAAAAACATAGGAAGGTATTTTTTGGCTGAGCACGGCTAAAGAAGCCTTACTGTGGACTTTGCACATTTATTTCTTTGTAGAGGTAGAATTTTATACGTTCTTTGTAAATGCCCAGGAGCAAATCAAGATGATGTGCAGAGAGCAGCCCCTCCCCTGTTTCTTCTGTTCCAGTGATGAGTGGATGATGGAAACAAGCAGCCAGCTCAGGTCAGATAGGCAGCAATGTGCATTTGTGTGGGGAGCCTGGGGTTTTCTTCTTGGCTGACAGAGATATAAAGGTATGTACTGTCCCAAAGGTTTTTTTGCTCTATCACCTAGTCATGTTGCTTTGCTTTCATGTTATGGCTTATTATTTCTATCAACAGGCTGAGATGTGAATTTTCAACTGATATGTCATTTTCCTTTCCTGGGCAGTTAAATACCAATATATGCTTTCTCTATGGAAACAAATTCTCAGAGCTTGTGATCAGAGGCCACCAGATATAAAGTGTATCAGTTTATTTTGCAAAACTGATGCTTTCTTGCTGCTAAGAAAGTTTGCAATTCTTATGTAAATTTATAAGCTTTAAAAAAATGGTGTTGCAACTTTTCCAATTCTGCCAGACCTTTATTGTCCATAATAAAGAGTCAGCTTAAAAAATGAATTTTTATGCCTGTATAGCTCTGATAACAATTGAAGGATTCCTTTCTTGGGCAAATTAAAATCAGTCTCATGGAGGGGAGGAGGGAGGAGAAGGGTTTTATTGAGGAATCGAACTTTTATTCCTGTGTGTTCTTCTTACGATTCCTCTTGAACTTCTTTCAGATGTAATTAGCACAGACACACATGCACACACCCTTTGTGTTTTTTATTGCACCTTTTTTCCAAGCTGTCTTTCTATCTAGCTCTGTTTTATCTCTCCATTATGATTTTGTTCAAATTGGAATTTGTACAATAGTGTACACACATGCATATCTTCAAACTATTTTCTGTTGAAGTTCTATGTGAAAGTTACTTAATTTGTTACCAAAACTTTACCAATGCAGTGGGTCAAGAATTAAATATAACCTGAATTTCCTCCCTGCTTATTTTCTTATCGTTCTAATAACTTTATTTCTTCTTCTTTATGAAATAGGCACCCACATACCATTTGATCATCGTGGGGATAAAAAAACCAGTACCTGCAACTGAAAATAGTACGGTTTAAGTAACCTGTCACAGAGCAAGGCTAGTGTCTCCTCAAGGGTGGTGTTGAGTAGCCTTCAGTAGCAGTGTGTCCAGTGTGTCCTGGTGCTGCCGGGGGCCACTTGGTCCCGCTCCCAGAGTTGTGTAGATCTTCCCATCCTACACAAAGGAGCTCAACAGATGCATTTCCTTCGCTGCCTAATCCCAAATGAGTGCCAGAGTAGTTCCATACACTGTTCTGCAGGAGGTACCAGTCTGTGGAATAATGAATACATGACTGCATCTGTTATAAAAAAAAACATGTGAAAGAGGATCATGCAGGGGTTACTAAAAAGATGCTAATCCTGGCTTTTTTAATGCCTTTGAATACCAAAATATGAAATATAAATCATGTCTTTAAAACATAGTTTTCTGTTTAAGTTATGTAGACAAGTACTTGTTTATACAGTTTGATTTGTAAATGTCTTTCTATGAAAAGGCAGTAACTTTTACTAGTCATTTCCTGTCTTTATTCAGAAACATTCATAATTAGTATGACAGTAGGTTGATAGCGGTTTAGTTCACTTTATCCAGTGTCAGCTGAATTTCTGGTTATTATTTTTAGAATGTACAATGAAGCTAAGAGGTAATATAGTGGCTTTTTCAGTGGCAAAGCTTGTATGTTTTTATGTTCAAGTTAGAGGAATTTTATTAAAAATTTTGAGAAGACATCAGTTTGGATAGATATTACATCAAGTTTAACAAAGACAGTTTGGGATCATGAGAAAGGGAATAGGTACTGGTGCTAAGCCTTTGTTCTCTGGAACTCTTAGAGAGTTCTTTTTTCTAAACTCAGAAGTGCTCCTAAAAACGCTGTTAAAAGCCCACCTGTCTGTGTTTTGTAGGAACAACAGAAATATATCAGCCTGTGGTATCACAGTAGGAGAGTTGCTTGTAGATACTGTTTGACTCTTATCCGAGGTCAAAGCACAGTATTTGTTGACCTTCCTGTGTAGGCTTGATGCACTGAAAATCTGGGCTGTTAAACTTGGGAGTCATATGATTGTCTAAATCCTTACTTCTCATTCCCGATGTTCCAGAAAAACAAGGCAGAGGCAATTCAATCAGGCTTAACAGTCCTATGGCTTTTAACCATTTCTGAATGCCTGTTAAAGGAAATGGTGCTTCTGGGAAAACCATTAGCTTTTAAAATTAGTTGGCACTATTAAGCACCTTTCATCTGAAAACTGGCAAGTAACTGCAAACATTTATTAAACAATTAACTCTTTAAAAGACCTAGACACACAGCATTACGGTGAAGTGACGTCTTATAATTACCATAGGCTTATAGTAACACTTCTAGTAACTTAAAATAATGTGTATATTCATTTTTTTGCCAGTCATTCATGTGAATTGGCAAGTCTGTTACAGAGAGAAAACTACACCTTATTTTATGGCAATTAGTATATCAATTTACTTCACATTCTCAAAGTGCTTATTAATTTTAGCTCAAAATAGATCAAATGTACCACATGTGACTGCTGTATCATAATACTACTTATCTATTTTTAAATCTAAATGGACTCTGGGAAAGTACTTTGCAAACTTTTGGCTTCTGTTGCAGAGGAGGTTTCCTATGTGTTCCTGGGTAAAGTACCTTGCAGTGGAGTCCTGTAGTATCCATTCTGGCTGTGTTTTAAGCTTTTATGTGTGTTAATAATAAAAACCTGAAATAAAACTCAGGTGAATTGTGTAAATCCTTTTTCAAAATGAGCGAGCTGGGGAAACTCCATCTGCTTCATTTCAGTCCTGAAAATGTCCAGCTATTGCAAAAGAAAATGAGATGTATGCCGAAAGTCATGAGCTCAGAATCATATTAATGGTATTTTGTTTTGTAAATGTTTTTTCTGTGAACTTAAATTCAACACCAAAGAAATAATTATTGTTTTCCTGTATGTTAAGTTTACAAGCTTTTCAAAACTTATTGTTTCTTATTAAAAATATATCAACTACTGGAAAGCAGACAGTCTTCACCTTTCTTACTCTGCAATCATGGAATCACAGCTCAAATGTTATGGGTAAGTTAATATTTATTTTGTAATGGTCAGTTGGGATCTCTTTATCCCCACTGCATGTGGTCCAAGTTAAATGTTAGAACTTTTCTATCAGGATTTCACCTCACCAAATTATCATAGTTGTGAAAATGGATAAAGTAAGAGTTGCCAAGGCAGTGAAGAGTTTTGGTGTTTTCTAGGGTGAAGGCTGCTGTAAAATACAACAGATAAATCTAAGGAGAGCAGATGAAATGCTGCTAAACTGGTTGGTTCCATGGTTCCATCGGAGCATTGTGGTGGTGTATTCTGATTGTAGTTTGGGTTTTGAGCATAAATATGTGTAATTGTCACTTGTAGTAATTCAGTTTGAGAGTTACAGACAAAAATACCAATGGCAAGCAGCACCCTGGAGATATCAGGGGAGTACTCCAGGGGAGTACCCTTAGGTGGCAGCCACTGACAAACACAGTCCTCAATAGACTGTGGCTCTTTGGTTGCTCAGCCTGTGAGCCAAGCAGCAGCACTGCTGGGGCTTCCTGAACTCACTTCATGCTGCAGTCTTGGCTCTGGCTGAAGAGACAGCACGCCAAGGTCAGATTTTTTGATTTTCTTTTACTTCATGTGAAGACATCAACATATTAGTGATGCTGCAGCCACCAAGTTTTACAACTTGAACATTTTAATCGTTATCTATAGCAGTATCAGGTACAAATAAAGCAGGGCAGCAAAACAGATTTAGCAAACATTAGTGTTGGAGTTCATTTTCTCAGCATGCCTGAAGTGTATCTGTAGTTTGGTATTCATATTTGAGTCAGCTATTGCCAAGTCAGACGTTGCTAAAATATTGAAGAATATTGAAGAAGTGGGTGTTTCGTCTTTCATTTGTGCCCAGTTGGCAGTCAGTAACTAAATTAAGTTTTCATTCAGATTGAGAACTGAAATGAAAAAAAGTTGAGATAATGAGATTGTGTTAAATCAGTTTTTGGCCTTTGACCTTCTAAAATTAATGTTTAAAACAGAATTAAGTGTGGAATTTTATATAGACATGGAGTATTGTCCTTTGAGTTTAAATGGCTGAAGAATTGGGGCAGTGAGGGGTTAGGCTATTTTCTTCTCCATCAGCAGTAATAGGCCAGACCTCTTTTTATCTGGAAAAACTTTGCCTGCACTACGCTTTGGGGGCTTGCATTGTACAACATATATATATTTTAATGATGAGAGACTAAAACTGTTGTAATTGTTTGAGACAATACTGGTGAAGGTGCCTTTTCTTGCTTTCTAACTTACCCTCAAACTGAAGTTTTGCCTGCTCAGATGCAGAACCCTCATCCTGTCCTTCCTTAGCTCCTTGGATCACTTTTGCCTCTGCCTTGTGTCAGCTCCCTAGTGCAGTCTTGCGTCAGGACTCAATTCCTTGCTATTAGCCCTTCCTCTGCTTTTTTTCTCCCCTTCCTCCCCCCAGTTCTGTTGCAAAATTCTAATTTTTGACTGTTTGCAACATTCTGGTGTATTCTAATATTGTTACGTTCCCCATGTTTGTGTCCTAGTTGTGTCATATTTCAGCCTGTTGTATCAATGATTAATCTCAAAGTTGCTGGTGTAAATATTACTATCATACCTTTAAAAGATCTATTTCACTCAATATGTTTTCTTAGAAGGGGCTAATTTGGTTTTTTTTTTTTTATTTAGGACAAAAATCAGACTTTATTAAATATGTCCTTTTTTTCTTTATAATACCGATTCTCTTAATCTGTAATATGTCAACCAATTTAAATTGTTTACTGTCAGAAGTCTAATGTTAATTCGTCTTCTTGTCTGATGCAAAAAAAATTCAACAACAATGTTTGAACTTGAGGATGCCAATGTAAGCATATGAAACACCAAAATAAGCCTTCTTTTTAATTTAAACAAAACCCAGTCAATTTTATTTGAAATTGTTTCCATGTATATGACTTAGTTTTCTATTAAATTTCAGGCTACCAATTATTTTTAGACAACATAAATTAATGAGAACAGATGGAATGTATGATTAGAAATTTTGGCATATTGAGCAGTCAGACTGAACTGAAAAATACTTAAAAGTATAATATGTGGGACAAAATTATATCAAAGAGGTATTTGCAAAAGCAGGGGTGCAAAAGGATGCTTTGGAGAAAGGCAGAGGGAGCCCCAGGGCTCAGCCCCTCTCACACTGTGCAAGGCGTGAGGAGTGACAGTGTCTCCAGGGGTGACAGTGTCTCCAGGGGTGACAGTGTCTCCGAGGGGTGACAGTGTCTCCAGGGGTGACAGTGTCTCCGAGGGGTGACAGTGTCTCCAGGGGTGGCAGTGTCTCCAAGGGGGGTGGCAGTGTCTCCAGGGGTGACAGTGTCTCCAAGGAGTGACAGTGTCTCCAAGGGGGGTGACAGTGTCTCCAAGGGGGGTGACAGTGTCTCCAGGGGGTGACAGTGTCTCCGAGGGGGGTGACAGTGTCTCCGAGGGGTGACAGTGTCTCCGAGGGGTGACAGTGTCTCCAAGGGGCCGTGGCCAGTGTCTGGAGAACTGTATCTGTGCACGTGAATTCACTCCCTTAAGGGCCTGAACCAAAGAATTTCAATAAAAACTGACCAAAGGAGTGGAAGGAGGAGAGAGATTCTGCTTTTTAAAAACACTGTCTAATGTATATTTGTATAATGATGTTCATATATCATGTTTGGAATTAAAATATTTACTATGAGGCATGAATTGCATTTTTTTAATAGTATAGAGAAGAATTTGTCTTTGTAGAAAAGGAGAAGAGTTAAAAGTTCATGCTAAGTTTGTTGCCCTGCTATTTTCAAATCTATTGTAGGTGACTTGCCAGCATTTTATTATCAGGGTTGTTAGTTATGGTTTTGTTTGGAGTTCTACTGAAAGTATTCTTTTCTTATTTGTGTTCCTTGAGGTGGTTGCTTTAAGAACAAAATTTGTACCCAGGATATCAGCCTTTCGTTTCCTTTTCTTAGAGTGAGTATATACGTACCCACTTTGCTTAGAAAGTTGTGTTTCAACATGAATGGCTATGAGGCTGCAAGTTTTCCAGCAGTGCATAAAGCTTTGATCTTCTAGCTGGAGTTGTTGTAATTCAGGAGTAAAACAAACTTTTCTGTGTAGGCTGTGTAGAGTGTTAGGAAGGAGCTCAATAAGCTGCATCCAAGTGAATGCATATGAAGGAAGTGTAAGAGGTGTAAAGTAATTTGGGATCCTGTGTTTGCTTTTGGGCAATTTGCCAAGTCTTTGTTGTTAATTCTGTGAAATAGTAGATTGAGGAACTATATACAGTTTTAAATGCTACAGTCTTGGTGGAGGATGGTGATGAGCATTAATGAGGTGCTTTTGATAAAGACTGTTCTTGAGTTGGAACTCGTGGTGTAGCTTTTCAGTTATGAGAATCTGCTGCTCTGTTCCTAGAGTTCATGGTTATGTCCTAGAGTCCTAGAGTTATCCTACAAAAAGCAGGGAGCTAAGATATCTTTGGAGCCTGCCATCTGTCTGGTGTGTTTTCCCTGGGTGCAGAACCCTGTTCTCCAGGGGGCTGGTGCTGCACAGACACTGCTGCTGCTGGGGGACTAACGCAGAGCTGCTGAGGCTTCATCACTGATGGAGTGTGGATTACTGCTGGATTTAATCTGCTCTTCATTACCTCATGGGCACAGGTCTTAATGAACATATACCTGAAGATAATAAGTGTACAGAGATGTAGTTAATCCAGTAATTGTCACAAATGAATCTTCAAAAAGGACAGAAGGTGAGCAGGTTATAAAATCTAGTACTGCTTTTGTTTTTGCAAAGGAAAGAGCAGCAAAATTTGAGTTAGTTTAAATAATATCCTTCATGGTCACCTTCTGCCTATATCCTCTTTTCTCTTCCTACCCATCTTTCCATATATGCATTTTAGCCCTAGGATGTCTTTGGCACCTTGATAGGTTCCAAATTGGATCAAGGACTCAAAAGTAATATTTTGAGTTGTTTTCCAGGATCTATCTATTCATTCTACCCTCTGAAAAGTTCTGTAAGAAACTGTATTCAGTGTGCCTAAATAGTATTTTACTTTGGTGAAAATAGTAGGGGTTGCATAGATTTAAGGTGTGCCTGAAAAGGTAATGCAGGTGTAGATTTCAGACTGAGTAGAACTTAGAATCACATTGAACATGGACTCCCAAAAGCCATTCATCTTCAGAACTTGGCCATGTTTGACATCCTGAATGCCCAACAAACCTCCAGGAACTGGGCAGAGTTGCATTAGACAATATTAGCTTTGTTAGCCTTGCACAACTTTTCAGAAAAATTAGGTATCAGCAGTGTTTTCAAAAATTACAATAATGCTTCATTTGCCTTATTTGGCTGACAAATCAGTTGATATTTACTTCTGAAAGTATCGACTTCACGGAGGCAGAGGAATGGAAATGTCAAAGTAGGTTACCTAGTAATACATAAGCAGTCATTTCCACTTCAGATAAGTATTCATTTAGGCTTTCATTTCTGTGTAATTTAGGTGTTGGGCTTTTTTTTATCATATAGGAAAGATGAGGACAGGGCTCAGTTATTGCAATTACTGAGTTCATTATTTTGATATTTTGCTTAAATGGGATGCCATGTGTTTCCTTCCACCCACCCCCCCAAGAGTGGAGGGAGGTGGATCTTATAGTGGAAATAAGTTTAGAAAAAATTGCCCAATGTATTGCAGCTGGTACCTCATTTTGGCAGTTTTCTTGGATAGAGTTTAACATGAGAGGAATTGGAAGAAAACCAGAACCTTCCCACATGCCATGTGACTCCCAGAAATAACAACTCTGTATTGAGCTTGTTAGGAAGAATTATGAGCATCTGAGACTGGCTCAAAGGGAAACATGGTTGTTCTTCCAAGAGGAAGAAATGAAGCCTCTGCCTAGTTACAAACTTTTAAGTGTTTTTCTCAAAATGGTTCAAGTAAACGAAGATAACAAACTCAAGAGATAACATGTCTTCCAGCTCTGCTGAATTAGAGGGGTTTTTACTTCCCAGAAATTAGAAGGGCCTGCAAGATGCTATCATGAGATAGACTTCAAAACTTTTCCTTTATTTTGGAGTAATCATGGTTAGGATGGCCTGTGCTATGATGTGACTGCTACAAGATTAAGGGTGGCATTGGCAGCTCTTGGCAGGAGCTGCCCCAGTGGGGAGGGCTGGCTGGGTAGTGCTCTGTTCTCCAGGGGTGCAGTGTGCAGTGCAGGTGTGCTCAGTGTGCAGGTGTGCTCAGTGTGCAGGTGTGCTCAGTGTGCAGTGCAGGTGTGCTCAGTGTGCAGGTGTGCTCAGTGCAGGTGTGCTCAGTGTGCAGGTGTGCTCAGTGCAGGTGTGCTCAGTGTGCAGGGGAGGGTGTGCTCAGTGTGCAGTGCAGGTGTGCTCAGTGCAGGTGTGCTCAGTGTGCAGGGGAGGTATGCACAGTGCTCAGTGCAGGTGTGCTCAGTGCAGGTGTGCTCAGTGCAGGTGTGCTCAGTGTGCAGGGGAGGTATGCACAGTGCTCAGTGCAGGTGTGCTCAGTGTGCAGGTGTGCTCAGTGTGCAGGGGAGGTATGCACAGTGCTCAGTGTGCAGGTGTGCTCAGTGTGCAGGTGTGCTCAGTGTGCAGGGGAGGTATGCACAGTGCTCAGTGTGCAGGTGTGCTCAGTGTGCAGGTGTGCTCAGTGTGCAGGGGAGGTATGCACAGTGCTCAGTGCAGGTGTGCTCAGTGCAGGTGTGCTCAGTGCAGGTGTGCTCAGTGTGCAGGTGTGCACAGGCTGCAGGGGAAGTGTGTGCTGGCCTGCACAGTGGCAGGGAAAACTCCCATGGGATTCTTGGGCAGGAGGGGATGGGCTTGATTGTCAGTGCTCTGAGGTGACTACTGTGAGAAGCTACTTTTAGTAGCAATTTGCAGTATGAAATGCAGTGATTTTCAGAAAGCATGTTTAATTATTCTTTGCTCCTATTTCTCTTCAGAGAAAATTAAAGGTAAATACAATTACAACTAATGGATGTTCTTGTATCTAATTAAAAACTAACTTGAAGATTTACTGTGATTTAACCTGTCAGTTAAAAGTTTACATTACATTTGATTTAAAATTGTTTCTTAGTTTAAATATTGTTGAATGGTGGAAAAGTTTATTTTTTGTGAAATCTAATCGAGTGAGCTCTATCACAGCTAGTCAGCATAATGAAAACCTGCTTACTAGAAAGAAAATATTTGGGTTTTAAGCAAAGCGTAGAATTGTCAAACTTCTCGGAATAAAGATGTTGTGTTTTATCAAGCACTGATTTTTGCACTAAAAATAAGCAAAAATTTTATGTTCAGCACAGCTTGTAACTTATTCTGTGTAAGCTGGTGAAGGAATCACTAGTTTCTTTTGATCTTATTAAAAAAAATCTTTGATCATTTTGCTTTGAAAGTGAAAATACAATTGAAAGGTTGAGGCTGCTTGAGGATACAGTATTAAGGCATTATATCTTTGCTGACATTCATACTGCATGCAGAGCTGACATGCCATGGGAATTTGACTTTGTTCAGAGAATTACAAGTAGTGGGGTATTTTATGCATAAAAAAGAAGAGAGGAAACACTGTGCATTTCTTCTTGTAGGATTTCTATCCTGGAAAGTGCTTTCTGCTTTCCTGTGTTTTGAAACAAATATAAAAATAAATTAAATATATTTGTAGTCATGTGTTTCTCTCAGTAAGTGTAAGAGTGTAAGGTAGATCTGACCGTTCTACCTGTCCAAACTTTAGTTGTTTGGCCTTTATTGTAACGTAACACTTGGGAAATGTCAAAGGATGCTGTGGACTGAGAAGTAAATGCCTGTTGCTTACTGATAGCTGGAAAACACATTTCATAAATAGCAAAAGGGAAATGTTTCTTTTTTTCTTTTAACTTGGTAAATTATTTCTGTTATATCCAAATATAAATACAATTTAAGAATATATTCAGACTGCTAGTGAATAAGTTCACCTTAAGTGAAACAAACTGGATATAATTTATAAATTAAAACACATCACAGACGGGGGGGGGGAAGTAAGATCTGTGCACTTTGCTGCTGCCTCACTAAGAAAAATAGCCAGTAATTAGGATGTTGGTGTGTGAATTTATTTCCCCTCTAAAAAATCTGATATATTTAGTTGTGTTTATACAACATATGACACGTGAATGACTGAGTACTTTTAAAATTTATTGTTCAGTATTGCAGTTTCTGTACCTCACACTTTGTTTGGTCTTAAACCAGCAGATGGCATTTGTTATTTCATTTAAGTGCAGGCTAACATAAATTTTGTAAATGTGGTGTAATTAACTTCAGTATATAGAGAAATGCTGTTGTGTGAGCTTTACTTCAGATGCCTCTGCACTCATGCAAGTTCCTGTGACAGACTCTGCTTGGCCCAGTGTGTGTGAGGAGCACAGTGACCCTCGACATGCCCTCTCACACGCTGGGCAGCCCTTGTCCTGTGGCCAGCTGCAGGCTCTCTGTTGGCAGGGATTTAATGCCCTTTTCCACTCCAGCTGCTTTAGCCACCCCACTGGCTGGGGGAATCTCTGAGCTGAGCAGGGTGGTAGGAGTGGGGGAGCAGGATGCTCTCCAGGGTAGCCTGTAGTCTATGGGGGAGGCGCTGGAATACAGGGTCTGTACAGTGGTGAGATCATCTCTACAGCACATAGCCAAATGTTTGGTACTTCACACCATACTTTATGAAAGCCACTACTGTATTCTAGTTTGCACTCTGTATACTCTTCCATTCCATGAAAAAGCACTATCCCTTCCAATGGAGTTACTTTGGGTTTGCTTTCTTTCTTATTTGGATATTTTTTTTAATTGAACCTAAGTGTCATATAATCAAGGAACACTCCCGTTTTGGAGGAAAACAAAGGTATGAATTTAAAATATTTAGCTCGAGGTGGAGTCAGTTGGTTTTGTTCATTTTTTCCTCTAGGAAATGTGCTGGTCATTTAAAATGCAGATAGGCTTCCTGAAAGAGGTATTAAAATGGCTCTAGTTACTCTAATATTTAGTATTCTGGTCTTTTACTCTACAGTACAGATCCGATAGTAGAGTGTAGCTGCTAATATAGTGAATAATTTTTGCGTACAAGATTTTAGTTTATGTGAACATTTTACTGCTGTCTCTTCTCTTCCTCTCAGTTTCTCATATCAAAAATTATCTCTAAATGTGACTCCAAATCTCTCAGAGTTAGTAATAATTAGTTATGTGAGGCACTCTGACTCTGGGGTTTTCAAACCCAAGCGTGCCTCGTATGGGGCAGTTCCTTGTAGTGCTAAGTGACTAAACCAAGGAAGAACAGACCAAACCTGCAGACTGTAGGAGAAGCAGAGCTCCTCTATCCAAGGCTTCTGGTAGCCAAGATCCTCTGCACAGCAGCTGCTCGCCTGCAGGGGCCTTTATGGTTTCTGTGTGAGCCGGGTCTTCAACATCCTTGTTCTGGGAGAGCAGCCAGAACTGGAGGTGACTTCTCCTTGGGCCCAGTCAGACGTTGACCAAAATGTCCATGTGGTTCTTCTAATTCAGGCATTTTATCTTACTCATTTTGGATCAATAACCTATTAATGCTCATTACTAATCAACATTAGTAATTAGTTTGATGTAAATTAAGTGGACCAAAACCTTTGTCTGCTGTTAGGTTTTTCAGAGAGACAAAATCCACTTATTTTCTCTTTTGCTGAAAAGTAACAAGTTTTGTGCAAAACTTCCGATTGTGTGTCAAACTGCCTTAAATTGTGCTAGAAAGTAACTATGGAGGGTTATTTGAGTAGCTTGTGATTTTGAAAAGGCATGGACCAAGCAAATTTTGCATGTACTTTCAGATTTCTTGTACTTATGGGAAAGTAGCTGTTTCAAAGATGGTTCTTGGCTAACCTTTGCTTTATTATGGAGCAATTGTATAATTTGTATTCTCATTCTGAAAACATCGATCTTGTGGTCTGAACTGCCATATTGGCAATCACCAGTGAGCACAGCACCTTGATGGAAGCTGTGTGAAAAGCACAGAGAAGGTGATGTGTTAGGAGAGAAATCCAGTTCTCTTTGACAAATTGGACAGTTTTGTGGAAGGTTTGGCTTTTATAATGAGACCTCTGTCCCCTTCTTGTCTGCACTAGATTTGGGACTATGACCACAAGGTATTTGATTTCAAAAAGGCCAGGTAATATGTTGGTAGAAATGAGGAACCTTGATCTGCTGCCGTGGTATGTGCACATCGAAAATCGCATCATCTTAGATGATGAATTTGTCAAATTTTGACAAGAAAACTGATGGGAAGAGTGAGAGCTCTTAGCTTGCATATGAAAAATCAGATGCCAAATTTGACGTTTTTCTTTTTTTTTCACCAGGTTCTTACTTATTTTTTTATTCATTTTGTATCATCATGGTTAACAAGTAAATGATGCTGTTGGGCCATGCAAGCCTAAATGTATGCTTCCTGAGGAGATCTGAAGGTGTTAGATGTGTGCTGCAGTTAGGCTGGTGTACAGCAGATGCCAGTAGAGGCCTGTTGAGTCAAAATAGAAATATGACCAGCGTTTCCATAGCAACACCTTCTTCCTGGCAGTCCTATTTATAGCAGTGCTGCAGCCCCAGCTCGGCGCAGCTCTCGCAGGGACTCTCGAGGAGGGGTTAACCTTGTTAGTCAAAAATGGAGGTGGAAAGGTACACCAGGAGTGGATGGCTTTGCTTTCTTGGGTTTTATTCAACAATGAAGTTACTGGTGGTGTTTATTTTGAAAAATCTGTGTTTCAAAATGGAGAGCCATCAAATCTGTAAGCTGTGAGCAAACACTGCTCCTCCTTCCGTGTGTTCAAGGAGAAGTGCAACCTCGTGGCATAGTGCTGGATGTATAGTGAAAACACATCTGCTTTTTCAAGAGCCTTTTTCTGCCTCTGTTTCTACCCATAATTCCTTCTGAAATATGCATGCCTGGCAGGATTCAAAATGGATTTTGTTCAATTACATAATTTCTGGTGAAAATGTTTGGGGGGGTTAAGTTACAAAATGGCTATCTGTATACTTTGTTTTACATCCTTTTCTCTCCAGGTTTATATAACAACTAGAAAAATACCACACGTATTGCCTCAGGCTTATAGCAAAGACAGTCTAGGTTCTTTAGTATACGTCAGGTAACAAATTTGAGTCATTAAATGCTTATAAACTTTTGTATTTTCTAATTCAAAATTAGACAGGTAAATTGTTTTCTTTTTATGAAATGTACTGGCTGCATCTTTTGACTTAAAAACACCTTCTTTATTGATCAGTAAGATACCTGGAAAATTCAGCAAGATTCACAAGCTCTTAAAAATGAAGGATCCCTCCCTAACACTTTGTATCAAGTAATTGCTCAGTCCTTTTGTAATAAATAATAAATACTTAAGTTGTATTTTCATCTTTCATTCTTGAAATAACTGATGCATAAAGGAAAAGGTGTTTCATCCAGCCATCAATTTTTAAAGCAAATAAATAAACTTTCTCTAACCTCTAGAAAAAAAAAGTTCTTCATTATTCATTTATAAGGTTTCTTTAAGTTATTTTTTTCCACAGATTACAAAGAAATATGCAGAAGATGTCACAAGATGTCTTTTTTAATGCAGATAAAGACCTCCTGTGAAATTAAGAAAGATTTAAATTTAATATTATGTTTAATATTTAAAATAAGAAGATAGAATATTTTTATTTAGAGAAATAAAACATGAAACTAGGAAGATACTGAGTTTCAAGATTTGGAATTAAAACCTGAATTTTGGTTAGCTGTAGGTGATCTGAAATTTGTTAGCATCATAAATCCATTTTTCACGGTTCTGTCAAGGAATACGGTTAATTGTCTTAAAACTCCTGTTCTTGACTGCAAGATACTCGAGGTATTCAAGGTACTGACCTTTGTTAAACACTAGAGAATGTCGTTGTTTGCACAGTCCTGGTTTGCTTGAGTATAGAAGAGTGCCCACGTTATCCTTTCGGGCCGTGTTCCGTGTTTTCCCAGGAGAATGTCACCGTACAGTGACATGCTGTTACTCAACAGCTGCGTCCTGGCAGGAGAGGAGGGGGCTCGCTTTCCTAATCCTTCGTGTTTAAGGCTTGACTGGTAGGGCAGAATTGCTTCTTAGTAATTGAGAAATGATGTTTTAGCTGAGATGATGAAAAATAAATTGTCCACGTAGCTCCATGATTCCTGACTCTTTTTCAGCAAGGAGCTGGGAGGTCTGTGCCTGGGTTATAGTGCTCTTTGTTACCTGCTACAGGGCAGCAGACCCTGGCAGATGTGCACAAGGTTATGGATTGGCCATCAGGAAAAGTATAAATGGTTTGGTTACCTTTATCAGCTTAGAGGACCACTATGTTAGCCCTTGTCTATGGCTATCACCATTATGTTGCTTTTATTAAACTGTGGGAGAGCGGCTTAAAAGTTTTTACTGAAATAATATTTATCAAAATACCGGACCTTGAGCATGCAACGTTCAGATTCGTGGTTGAATCTCTTACCCACTGCTTGGAGATTTTAATGTGTTTTAAAATAATGTGAAGACTCCGTGGCTAGAATTTAGCAAAAATAAAATTTCTGCTGAAAGGAAATTCTTAACATTTCAGTGTTAACTTTGACTGCAAGAGTTGGAACTTTGCTATCTCTCATAGAACAGAAATTTAGATTCTATTTTGGACTCTGTTCTTCATATATAGCATATAAAATACTTACTGTGGATAAATTAATTGGAACACCGAAGTGTCAATAAGATGAAAGATTAAGTAAAAGGAAATAGGAAGTTCCACCTTTAAAAATCATGGTCTTCATCTGAAAATGTTGAAGACCGTGTGGGATGTGGGTTTCCCATAAAATCAGTGTGTTAGTATTTTATATTGTCATTGAGCAATTGCCTAGATTAGGAAAGTGTATCACTACCTGTACGAATATAACCAGCACTTTCTTTTCAGGTTTTACATGTGCAGAATTTCTGTAACTGTTCGCTGGCAGCGGTTTGTAAAATTCTGGCAAATTCATGCTTTCTTTTAGGAACTCTTCTAACAATTCCTTTTTGGTAACCTGTTTTCACTTAAACCAGTGCACTTCTGTAACCTTACAGGACGGGTATTTCTGATTCCAATTTTTGACACCTCATTCAAGTGTCCAGGTTAGTCATTTGGGTGCATTTCAGAGCTCTGAATTTTGCTGGGCACATTGGCTCTGTGGCAGTTTCCACATCCCTCTATGGACTCTAGATGGCTGGCAGCCTCTAACTTATGTCATGTGAAGCAATGTGAATTTTGTAAATTGCTCTCTTAGATCAGGGAAACAAAATGTTTTAGTTGAAGAACTGTGCAAAGGATGACAGTAGTGTAAAGGCTCAGTACCATGGGAGAGGACAGGGACAAGACGAGCACACCATCATACCAGGGGGCTTCGTGTACTGGAGAAAACAGACAAATATAGAAAGAATATTAAGTCTCTTGGAAGGATTTCCTGAATGCCCAAAGATTTGCAGTGAGCTACAGGGAGAGCATGTCTGTCTAATTCCAGAGGGGCTCTTCAGTCCTGCAAAGTTCACCAGGCAGGGAAAGAAGTATCTTGATGTTGTGTAAGCACTTTTTATATTGCTGTATGGAAGGTGCGTAGCATTACTCTGTCATAAAGTGGTAACGTAAAGCATATAATATATCCCCTCTGCCTATTTGTGACCCCTGGTAAGGCAAACACATCCTCATGGTCTTCACTAGCTCTTGTTTATGGCAGCAAAGCCTTGAACCGATGGGATGTTATGGATGTCATAATTGATCTTGGAACAGAGCAGGTGAACAGCTGGAAGGCATAAGGTGGCACATGTAATGAGCTGGCATCCAGGGAGGGTTGAGGCACCAGACCCTGACAGGAAAGCAGCCTGGTCACCTCCAAGATATCTGGTGCTCACCTGGATTTACAAATGGCTGTGTAAAATGTAAGCATTTAGACAGTTGGTTCCAAATTTTGAACAGGTGCTGGAGAAAGAATTTACATTTCCAGAGTGTCTGGAGCCTAAAAGCAGAGTCTAGAAAAGTAAGCTGTGGTGTGGCCAAGGCCCCCCACGAGCGTCACGGTGCCTGTTAGGAAGGACGGCCAGATCCGTGCAGTCTGTCTGTCGGCATTTGGATTGTTTTATCATGGTCGTGGGCAGTTTGTCATCAGGAGGTTTTTTCTGAGGCACAGGGCTGTTATGAAATGGTTATGTAATGTCCAAGGGTGGGTATCTGCTGACATTTGAAAACTATGCAGTGAGAAGTATGGTGGTGAAAAATGAGAGGTATGTCTTTAACACGTGTTGACTGTAAGGCAGGAGACAGATTGTGGAAAAGTTATTTCAATCTTTCTTAAGAATAGCCTAAATTTTTAAGAAGCCACATCATAGATGTGCGAAGGATATACTGGAAAACCTGTCTAATGTATTTATTTTCATTTTCACAAAAATTAATATTTAGTATTACCCATTGTAGGCATGCAAAATCGCATCATTTGCAAACTAATGTAATGTTAAATACAACTTTCTCTTTATTTTCCTTATGTTTTGTGCTGTTAAAAAATATGCTTTCTAGACTTACTCCACAGTTGAAAGTACTCAAAAATATTTAAAATACTGAAAGTATGAAAATACCGATGTATTGAAAATACTCTTTCTTGTGAAAGAATGAAATTGTATTCTCCAAAAAGTTAAATGCATTTGGTTCATTCTTAGAGAAAGTAGAACCCAGTTTGAAAAGGTATAATGCAGTTTTGTTTATATGTACAATAGAATTCAACTTCTTCGGACTGGTTTTCCTCAAAGGAGGAAAATAATACCTTTTTTCCGCCCCATATTAAAATAAGCTTATTCAGTTGTAGTTGCAAGTAACTTCCTTGCTTAGAAAGTTGATTAGCTGAAAGCATGAGATTACTAATGATTAGATTCCAGCTGGTTTTGTTTGCTACGATGATTTCTCAATAACAAGGGAGGAACTGCAGAATAAGTCACTTTTGGTTTTTTTCACACGTGGTTGTGGTAAATTAAAAAAATATATACCTGCCTTCTGATCTTTACTTCTGAACAAGATGTTTATAGTATTCTAACATAAAATTTATATTTAAATATAAAATGTAACGCGTTCAAAAGCTACGAGAACGTAGGCTAGAGACATGAGTGCTGTTTTGTTTGTTTTTTAAGAACCCAAACACTTTCCAATTTCCACGAGAAGAGACTTTTCGGGGTCTAACGCAGTCCATCCGAGCTTCTCTCGACAGGAAGCGGAGGAGCAGCGGTTGGCCCCGCTGCCGGCAGGAAGCTCCCCCGTGCTCAGCTCTCAGTGGGGCCGGGCTGTCCAGCTCCCTGGCTGTCCAGCTCCCTGGCCAGGTTATCTGCGCCCTTGGCCCAGCCCTGGGGTGCGATGGCAGCGCCCAGGGAGGGGCCGTGTCACCAGGGCACGGGCACCGCGCTGCAGAGACTGGAGGGTTTTGCTAATCGCCTCTTCCATAGGCACTCCAAGCATGGTGCACAGGAGCAGAAAGGCACTCAGGACAGGGAGAGCCCACGGTGCTCTGAATTCACTGCCCGGTGGGATGCAGAGAGTAAGTAGTGGGCTTGGTTTGCTCGAGAGATGTTTGCAGTTCAGTTTGCCTCCTAAGGGAAGCACTTGTATGTTTGTGATCGAGGCTGAACACCGACGGGTGATACATTTCCAACTCCTCACCTGAAGGTATCGGTGTGAAGGACAGCACATTGCATCAGGCAGGGGACATGGGGCTGGTTCATGAACTGCTGGCTGGCAGGAGAATTTATCCCTATTCCTTCTTTTCTTTCAAAGCACAGTTGACTTGTTTTGGCAAGCCCGCGCCCCAGTTCTTGCTTCTGAAGTACTTCCTTTATTTTCACATTAAATCAGCGAGTTTAGCAGAAATAGAAAACTCTTAACTAAAGACTGTAATGTTTAAACTTTCAAATGGGTAGACGTTGCTGCACAGATTAAACTTCTAATTATAGGGGTTTTCATCATTCATGGTTCTATTTTAAGGGATACATACATTAGAAATGCTCTATATAGTGTAAGCAATATAACATTCTGTTTGATTTTAACTATTACATATTAACTTAGTGTAGGAATGCTGGTTATCATTAGCGTTAATTTCTTAATTAGCGAACAGTTTACAGTATTTGTATGGTTAAAAAGTTTTCATGGTTGTATTTTGGCTAATAAGAGAGATTTCAAAAAAATCTCAATCTAAACAAATTGACGTTTGATTTTCTTCTTTTTTTTTTTTTAATTTTTAATTTTAAAGCCATGCAGTATTTTGCAGAGCAATTCTTGTGTCTGGTTAAATACTCATTTTAAAATGTTACAATATGGTAATTTATGATAATTTTGTTCCAAATTTCAGATTCATTGATGGGTTTGAGATAGCACAATTATTTCAGTTGAAGATAGGCTGTGTTGGAAATGCTTAACATCACAGTGTTACCATGAAGAAAACCAGTGTTTATACATCTTGCTTGCAACTTAAAATGTTATATGAGTAGGGAGTGAATCTGTTCTCAGAGGATAAGCAGTAAACAGGGAAACAAAAAGGTGTTAATGCATTGACCTAAAATAGATTGAATCTAGGTCTCCCAAATGAGATAGGAAAGAATTGACTCGTTTTGTTGGGAAGATAAATGATGAAAGTGCATAAATTCTGAGCTTCCACTTCTCCAAAATACTTTCAGCTTGGTAAAAATAGACACATACTTGTGTTTATGTAGAAGCTCTTTTTTATGTAAATAGCTATTTGAAAAAATAACACTGAAGCATTTCTGTTTATATAACATGAATTAAAAAATGGTATTGACCTACTGACACTTACAAATTGTGACCTGTTTGTGTACAAGTCTGTACTTTTTTCCCCTCTATTTAAGGCAGGCTTCCTCATGTGACATGTTTGATGAGGAAATGGACTGTCGTGTCTCTTGATAAACGTGGTGAAAATGGCTGTTCTGTGAATGCTATTTTAAGTCATAATTAAGCAGAGTGGTTGCATGCAGTGTTCTGAGCTGAAGTTGCTGAGCTGGTAGCTGAATGGTGGGTGTCTATGCAGCTTTGGTTTTGAGGTGAAATTCTGAATCTTTATCCTGAAACTTTACTTTCAATTTCTAGATTATTTAAAAAAAATAATAATTTAAATTACTGTAGGTACCCATGAACTAAGTCCACATTTAGCTGGAGTGATAGAGAAAATAAGGAGTACAGGGAAGGGAGTATTTCTCTCTACTCCTGACTCCTAATTAGATCTTCAGAAAAATACATTTTCTGTGAAAATTCTTTGTGAAACATAAAAGAGAAACAAGGTGTTGGGGTTTTTTTGTTTGTTTTGGTTTAGGTTTTTGTTCGTTTGTTTGGAGGTTGTTTTGTTTGTTTGTGGTTTTTTTAATACCCAAGAGTTCAATGTCATAGAATTGCTTAGTGTCACTGAATTCAGGTTGTAGATTAATTTCACAGAAAGTTTAATGAATAAGCAGTGTTTTAGAAACATGCTGGTGTTTGTCTTATAAGGATATTTGAATATTCTCAACTATTTTGCCTGTATCACTGCAACTTAGAAATATAAGGTTTTAGGTGAACCTACATGGCAGACAGCGTGAATTACTCTCAGAAGTTCAAGGCAAAAGCACTCTTAATTCCTGAAAAAAGTTTGGAAAATAACTTCTCAAAATTTTTGTTATTTTAGGCTTGAGGTGGAATCCATTTGAAAAGGAAGTTAATATACTGATACCATCTGCTGTAATGAAATACAGTAACAGGTCTGTGTCTATTCTTTCACAAGCAGTTCCTGCTGAAGCTCTGGGTTTGCTGCAGGGGAAGGAGCTGTGCTTGTTGGGTGGACTTTGTGTTGTCAGTCGCCTGGTGTTGTGGGTTTAAATAAATTGCCTTGTGGTCTATGGCCTTAGGGGTTTTTCAGTGGTTGATTTTGAAATTTGCCATCATTGCTCTGTTATTTTGATATATAAAGCATGTGGTTTCTCCAGTGTGCCTTGGATTCTTGATCAATGCCCGAAAGGAGTGTGTTGGGTAAATTCCTCCAAGTCCAGAAGGGCAGAGCTGACTCAGGGCACCACGGGCCTTAGAATCTGTTTGCAAAAGCTGCCTGAGCACACGTGTGATTGTGAAGCCTGGCCTGGGAACCAGGTCAGTGGTGCTGCACAGCCCCAGGGTGACAGGGACACGTGGGAGCCATCAGAACGATGCTTTTCAGTCTTCCTGGAGATGTCTTGACTGTGACCACTTGCAGCTATATGGAACCTGCATTTTGATTTTTGTTTTGTTTTATTAGTTGCTTGTTGCTCTTTGAATGATTGAAGTGGGAAAGCAAAGGAAAATGAGGCTGCTTGGTTTTGAACATAGAGCCAGTAAGATCAGCATGAATCTTTTATTCTTGAACTGGTACGAGTATTTTCCAAATCTGCATAAGAGAACACATTAACAACTTGGATAACTGAAATGGTCAGGAGAGGCAACACTAGTCCATCTGTCATCTTCATAGTCTCTAAATTGAAAATGGATGGGTGATGAACAGTCAAAGGAATATTATTTGGTCTCTGATTCAGAATAATACCAGTATACTTTCAAATACTGTGGAATGATGTATAGAGATTTAGCTGAATAATTACTATATGTTATATGAGTGTGTGTGAAGAGAGAAAAATGCATGTGAAATATGAAATAATGTACAGAGCACACTGTATGAATTGCTTAGAGCTTTAGAATAACTACTAGTTGGGTACAAGTCAACAGATAATTCTGGTCTAAGGTTGCCATGGAAACAACCAGTGCTTGATATAATTGAGAACATCTTAAACCCTCCTGGTGTTTGCATGCTTTTTTCCCCTGCCATTTTGAGTTGCTTTAGACATGAATAGGTAGCATTGGTCAGAACAGTAGTAGTTAATGAGCAAACCCAAATACCCCTGTCCTGAATATTGATTTTGATATTCTGCTGGTATCTTGTGCTTCGTATTTTTTTGCATCACAAGGAGCTCATAAGGAAGAGCAGCTCTCTGGATTCTCTGTGCTCTCTCTAGTTAGTGTATAAGTGTGTTTAGAGATTGAAGCACTGATCTGAGAGATTAACATACTTCATCAACTGTTGGATTAATATTAGGAGCAATATGTTTCTGACAACTAGCTTTTCAGCATGAATGGTAAGTCTTTTTTATTCCCTTTGACACTGTTTTTTTGTTCTGTCTTCATAAGCAGGGAAAATCTACCAGGTTTCCCTTTCTTGTCTGCATAGCTACATCGACTGCTGATTTCTTTGTTTTTGTAATCGACTCACTGTGGGTTTCTATTTAAAATTACTAGCCTTAAAGGTTTGCAGTTTATTATTAAACTGTTTGCTTTGGATAACTGGTATTTAGTGCTTTATTTTCAAGCTTTCTTTTAGAAATAACTTACAAATCATTAAGGCACAGAATCTGATTTGAAAAATTTTTAATTGAATATATACATGTCGGTTCACTTAATTTTCTGTGCCACTCATAATAAATTATTTAATGTTAATTCATACAAATCAGAGAGGCCTTCTGAAATAATTGTAATTGTTACCTAAAAATTCTAGACAGGTATTTGTTGTTTTTCATCTGAACCAGCTTATTCTTCTATGATTTTTAGTCTTTTAAATACTGGGATAGCAGAATAGTTGAGGTCATTCATGGAGATAGGGGAGGGCAGTTTCATTTGAAATGAGATGCTATAATAGATCTAGTAAACTTATCAGGCAGGTATTTACTTTCCAAAACCACTGTGACTACTTATTATAAGGTACTTTGAATATAATGGAATTATGAAGTACTATATTCTTGCTTGGAATATTATTGAAAGTTGGTTTTAAATATATGAACTCTGTATGTTTGTTTCCTTGGAAAAAGATATCCTTTGAAAATTGTTTGCAAAAAGCCCAAATATGCTAGTTTTCGAATTGCTGCCTTTGTGTTTCAAACAGATAGTCTGGAGCTTTAGAAAATGACTCGAGGCAGGGATTTCTTGAAAAGAAAGAACAGTTAATCATGTGTATGGGGTTTGTCTGTGTGGTTTTGCTTTATCCTACAAATTTAAAGGACCATTTTTACAAAGGTTTCACTTGTGTTCATGGCATGACATAGAGTGGGAGGAGTTATCCCACTGCCTTATCTAATATCAGCTTGTCTATACTTATCTCATACAAATGTGTTGAGGTCATCTTCCCCAGAATGGAAAGCGTGGCTGTCGTTTCCTTGCTGTGCAAAGTACAAAATACAAATGTCAAAGCAGGTACAGTTATTCAGACGGTGTTTCAGTACCCTGTACACCCAGCACGGAAATCCGTGGTACAGCCTCACTGCTGGCTGTTAGTAAAGCTGAAGGCGCTGCCTCTGCAAGGGCTGGCCCAGCCTCTGGGGATGCTGCTGGGGAGTTGGTGTGGCCACGCAGGTCCCCAGCTGGCCTGCACTGCCCCTCAGGGACACGAGGCATTGCAGCCTCCCTGCCAGCACCTGGCCCTGCCAGCACCCGCCCTGCCCAGCCTCTGTGGGGAGCAGGAGGGAACCCACAGCCTCCCTGACTGCATCCCTGCCAGCACCCGCCCTGCCCAGCCTCTGTGAGGGGGAGCAGGAGGGAACCCACAGCCTCCCTGACTGCATCCCTGCCAGCACCCGCCCTGCCCAGCCTCTGTGAGGGGGAGCAGGAGGGAGCCCACAGCCTCCCTGACTGCATCCCTGCCAGCACCTGCCCTGCCCAGCCTCTGTGGGGAGCAGGAGGGAACCCACAGCCTCCCTCACTACTTCCCTGCCAGCACCTGCCCTGCCCAGCCTCTGTGAGGGGGAGCAGGAGGGAACCCACAGCCTCCCTCACTACTTCCCTGCCAGCACCTGCCCCTGCTCAGCTCTGTGGGGAGCAGGAAGAACCCACAGCCTCCCTGACTGCATCCCTGCCAGCACCTGCCCTGCCCAGCCTCCGTGGGGAGCAGGAGGGAACCCACAGCCTCCCTCACTACTTCCCTGCCAGCACCTGCCCCTGCTCAGCTCTGTGGGGAGCAGGAAGAACCCACAGCCTCCCTGACTGCATCCCTGCCAGCACCTGCCCTGCCCAGCCTCCGTGGGGAGCAGGAAGAACCCACAGCCTCCCTCACTACTTCCCTGCCAGCACCTACCCCTGCTCAGCTCTGTGGGGAGCAGGAAGAACCCACAGCCTCCCTCACTTCCTCCGGGTCACCGGCCACCGGCCACCGTCTCTGCTGCTGGAGAGGGCTCTCCTTGGGGCAGGAAGTCTCTTTTCACCAGTTACCAGACTGGGTTTTCTGTCATATTTTTCTTTGTTTCTCTTACAGTTAGGTTGTAGCTTCCATGGGAATTAAAGTTTGTGGAAATCAGCTCTATAAATTTTGAATTTTGGTGATTTTAGTTTGGGTATTCTCTTATGACTGAGTCATAAGGGAATATATTTCCTACAAGCTAGGTGAAAAAGTGGCTACAGTTGTTTGTAACCTCATCATTTGTGTTGGTTTTTTGTTTGTCTGGGGCTGTATTTTTTTTGCGGGGGTGGTGGTTGTTTTAGGGTTGGGGTTTTTTTATTTCCCCTAGGGGTTTATTCTGCAACTTGCATCTGTAGATTTCATTCATCTTGACATCTAGGCTCCCAATTCCATTAAAAATAGAAATAAATAGCTGCAACTTTTACCAGGTGTCGGTTCCCAGCCAGAATTATCTATAAACTAGTCTAATTTTGACAGGTTTGACAAGGTGATCATCTTCTGCTCCATCAAGATTAAGTCTTTGCTGTAAACGTTTCCCTATTTAAACCACTTGTGCTTTTCAGTGCACTTCTGTGGCTGTCTTCACTGCAGCAGTGTTACATTACACCCTGTCAGCAGATAAAATCAGATGCTTCCCTTGTGAAAGATGGCCAAGATGCAAGTGAAACCTGAATGAAAAAGTGATAGATTTTCTTCAGTTGGAAGAACAATTGGCTAATTTGGTTTTCTTTTTTAATTTCTTTTTCTTCCCCTTCCCCAGAAAAGCTGATTTTTTTTTTACTGGAAAGACTCAAAGAAAAAACTGTTTTTCTATTTCTTTGGACTTGGGCTTTTGTTTTGAACAGCAGAACATTCTTGAACAGATAAAACTGGAAGGCCAAGTGACTTAAATAGCCCGGGCTCCCAGAGGTGAAAGGTACTACTCTGCTAAATCTTCCGTTTCACTAAGAATAGGCTTAATACTCCTGAGAATCCCCAAGTATGGGATTGGGCTACTGCTTTCCAATCCTGCCAGTAGGGGAATGGCTGATCCAGCCCTTTGCACTCCCAGGACAGTATCCCCAGGTGTGTGTGAGACAGGGAGCAGTGTGTGGAGAGGGTGTAAGCCACACTACAGACTGCCGAATTACTGTCCAGTTTGGTGCACTCTGGAGAATAGGAATGTTTAAGGAGTGAAGGGTGAAGGGAGGGAGTGTAAATATCTTAGTTACGTGCACTGGCAATGTTTTTAAGGGCAAGGGACAACAAGTAGCAACTGATTATTCAGTTGCTGAATTGTTCAGTTCACTGCTGAAAAGACTATAGAAAATGGAAGGATGCCATGGAATTTCCAGGTGCCAGAACTATACATCTTCCTTTATGTGTCTCATGGGACAAATGCTTTCTTCTTTTCAAAAATTCCCCAGTGTTACCTGTTAGCCTCTGACAGTGAATTAGGGCTCTTGGGTGATAACTTGAGTTCTGCTTCTTGTACAAAACATTTGAAAAAGGCAACAGGAGTTGCTGCACTGACGTAGTTCTTAAAACGCATCCACACAGTGAACAGTCCCTCGGGGTGCTCGGTTTGGGGTAGGAGCACAAACTGTTTAATATAATTGACGTTTCTTCCAAAGGAAAGGTTATTTGATATGTTGTAAGCTTGAACTGTGACTTACTCTAGTCCCCGTTACATTACTTATGTATATTTTGTTACCAGGAAGACTTTTTTTATTTTCCTTGGTTTTTAGTTTACATCTCAAATTGTTTATGTATTTGTTGCTTGTTCCTCTAAGAGTTGCTGCTGGGCCTGCTGTTGCAGGCCAAAGTTCACAAGCTTTAATTATTGAGGTTCTGATCAGCAGCTCTGTAACTTGCATAATGTTTTTGGTGTTTTTCTTTATTCATTCTTGTTGATAGATACCCCAACCCATTAAGGATTCATGTGGTTTAGTTTCTTTATTTATTTTGCACGTTTTTCAGTTCAATTCTGTGCAAGTTTTGTGTCTGCCTTTTTAGACAAATAAGTACTGACTTTAACCAGTTTCTCTCCAATGACCCATTCTCTACCAGAACGGATTGTAAAAACTCTTACCTACTTTTTACCTGCCTTAATCCTGAGGCAAACAAAAACTTGTTATTCACTTCATGTGTTGAATTGTGAAATGTGTTTATTTACATAAGGCTTCCTTATTCAGGAAGTCAGTCTCTGCTATTTAAGGGTATAAATGAACTTCTCCTGCTTGGCTGGTTACTGCAGGCAACCCTTTCCTGTAAATATTGAAGGTGTGTTCTGGGGGAGATATGTCAGTGCAGAGATGTGTCAGAAGCTCAGATCTGGTGAAGAGCTGAAGAGCTGTTTTGCTGATTTACCCTGACAGCTGTGAAGATGTGTCTTGCTGATCCCAGAGCATCTCTCTGAGAATTTGTGGAGGTTTTTGAATGCAGGGGCTGGGACAAGGTAGCTTCGTGAGGAGTGGACTTACATCCCCGTGAGTGCACAGAGACCAGATTGGTGTATCTGCCGTTGTTCTGATGCCTTGTATGAAATATTGGAAAAAAGAAAAAGCAACATGAGCGTTGCTCTTCTCAAGTAACTCGTTAAATGCATCCATACAGTGAACATCCCTGCAGTTGTTTAGTTTGGAGTAAAAGGCAGAAATTAGTTTAGTGAAACTTGTAAAGGCAGGGGGATTGGTACATGAATGTCTGTGGTATTATTGCCTGCTTGCGGGGAATTTATTGGTTAATATGCAGAGCAGATGAACTGCCCGCAGGTTGATGCTTACTGTTGCTAATAATCCAGCCAGAAAGCTTGGTCTCAGTGGTAGCTGCCTGATAGTATGTTATCCTTTTTAGTCAGGGAACTTTAACAAAGAGGGAATGTGGGGCAGTAACAGGGAGAGGAAAGTTGGTGCTAGCCAGTTAGCCAGGATCTTAATGCTGCAGAGGGGTGGGGGGCTCAACTGGAGGGAACCTGCAGCAAGGGCTGGAAACATTTTGCTTGGTAAGTGGTTTTGGCTGTAGGAGGAAAATCTGATTAATTTGTGTATTTGTATTAAATGCTAGAATTTGCTAAAAACCTCTGCTCAAAAATGTGATACATTTACAAAGTATTTTATAGTAGTGCCCTAGAAAATGTTGTTCTTGGAATTCATTCTTAAACTGTATTTTTTTTTTCACTACATGGTAACCATGGAAACATATCACCTGCAGAAACAAAAGATTTTGAATTTTCACAGTTTTTGCCCAGTTTTCATTTTTCTTATATTGTTAATACCTGTTATGTTTCATGCAAGCAGGACGCTATAGGTCCTGTGGCAGTTGCAACATTTTAGATTACTTGTTGGATAAAGTTTAGCAAGAACTGTAGAGGGTGGTACTGCACAGCTGAACCTTAATTCCTAATTGTCTCCCCAGAGTGGCCTCTGTTATATTGTGTTTCTGGCATTAGCAGGATTCACTACCTCTGAACCAGTACTTTGGTATTTAAGAAAAGAACAAGGGAGAAAGACTGAACATCAGATTTGGAAATAAAATTCATTTTATTATTTCTAATAAAAATAGAAGAAAGTGAGTCTGACTGTGGTAGTTGTATGCAGCAGAGTATCTACTGCTCAGAATTCAACAAAGATTGGTGTTATCTCTGGTAGCTGAAAACCTGGCTCCTGTTCTGGTTTGTCGGAATCTGTCACATCTCTTGTGCAGGCTGTTGCTGTATAGCTAGCCAAGTAAAGAGGTGAACATTAAGTAAGATTTCAGCTTTAATTGGCAACTTAAAATTAAAATTATGTCCTGTAGCACTGAAAACTAAACTAAAAATAAAAAAGAAAAGGGCTGGGCTCTTACCTGTTGCAAATTTGCTTTTATGAAATTAACAAAACACTGTTTAGCTCAAGACTTCAAAATCATGGGCAGGATTAAAATAAGATTTTGCCTGTGTTCCAAACTGGAGTTGTAATGGGTAAAGGCAATTCATATTTTATAATTGCTGCACGTTTTAAATTAATACTCTAATGTGCTTCTCCAAAGATCAGATTCTAGTGCTCTCTTCTAGTCTTTAGGCACTACAGCTGTAACTGGTCTTAACTTGCTGTTTATCCTGTTCCTCTCCCCTTTTCTCCATGTCTTTTTTCTGTGCCCTTCTCTTTTTAACTTCTTACCAGTCCTTTCCAGTATTCCACAGAAGTGTTTACAGTGCAGTCAGATAATTAGCACTTCCATTTAAATAGCAAATTGTATGCCGTTAATAATTCTTACATGATCATGCATTTACTAAGAAATTTTAGGGTTTGTATTTCAGCAAATAGGCTGTTTCAGAACTGCTCCATTGGTCGTCTTTTTGGTTTTGGAGAGTTTGGGGTTTGGTGTTTTGTTTTTTGACTGAAGGAAAGTTCTTATCCGTTGCAGCTGATAAGTTAGTTTGCTGTCCATCACCTGTTTTAATCATAATTAGCGTCTAAACAGAAATATAAAATCAAACCCCTTCTGTAAAAGTAAGAAACTGTGATAAATGGGATATTGAATGGATGCAGTTCGTGAATCCAGCCTAGGCAGAACCAGACTCCTCCTTGCCCGTCAGCTCTCCCTGGGTGGAGCAGTGGGTGTTCCTCCCCAGCCAGGCTTAGAGCACACAGACCTTATTTCCCCCCATTTTCATATGGTGAGAAACAAAGCGTTGGGGTTTTGTGGACAGTCTGTTTCAATGATACTATTTTAGTTCCTGCTTTGAAGTGTTTTCCAGCTATTAAAATGTTAACCGGTGCTCACACTGCCTTCTCTGGGCATATAATGATACTTAGTGCTTAGCCATGTTCACTTTGAAACACTTACCAGGGTGGAGAAACCTTATTTTGAACCTTGGGATATCATTAATGCTAATCAAAAGAGAAATTTTTAAAAATTAAGACAAGAGGTTAATGGTCCAAGAATGGGACCTGAACGGGAATCATCAGCTTCTCACTTGCTTCTGAAATGTTGGTACCATTACCACAGGATTCACTGAGTCATCTATATACGTCTTGATAAGGTTTAAGGCTATAAATACTGGTTTTATAAAAATGAAATATGCATATACATTTACCAGAATCTCTTCATGCTTATTTATTTTTCAATTAAATTATTTAATTAAATAGTCAATTTAACTCCAGACTTCAAATTATATTATATTACAGTTTTGGAGCAAAATTTGAATTGTATTTTGATAAAGGGCATTTTAAATACCAGGCAGAGATTGGCATTTTGCACAGCAGATGGGGGTTTGTAGTGTTGCCCAGTGTTTAGTCTTAATCTTGCTTTCTTGCCGTGAATCCTAGCCAAATACTTTTTTTTTTTTTTTCTTCCTACAAAAGATAAAATTCTGGCTTGCTGGCTCTTGGGGGAGATGTGTTTGAGAATAACAAATACAGTGCATGTGGGAGGTGGGAGAAAGGCATGGTAACTCTCAGGACTGCTCCATCTGGAACCCCTTTCCCTCTGACATCATTGCAACCCTGCAGCCGACAGGTCCTCAACCTTTTAATTTTTTCAGGAACTTTCCTCTGATTCACTTGCTCTTAAACTGTGTTTTAGGACAAAGTAGTCATTGTAGTACTCATACCCTTTGTTAACAATTTTGTTATAAGCCTGCTAACTAACTTTCCATACAAAAGTTAACCAATAAAACAAGCAGAAGTATCGTGAACTGTGTGATTATACTGAGAAAGCAATCTGCTGTTTGGGGGTGTTTTGGTTTTGGGTGTGCTAGAGGTTTTTATGTTTGTTTGCTTATTTATTTTTAATACCTCCTAGTATGCTGGCATTACCTTGGAACCTCTGCATCTTGGGTCTTCTTCCCTTAGAACTCTGTTCCAGCAGACTTTTCTGCTTACCATCGTGTTGCCTTGCTTCTGCTGCTCACAAAGAGCTGGGGTTGTGCTCTGGGTTTGTGCTTGCCTGATCTCTGCACTGCTGGTGCATCTTCTCCGGTTCCAGCTGGTGCCCTTCCTGCCATGTCTGGTTGGTTTTGCCCCTGCCGTGGCCCTTGTTGTGCCAGTGCTGCTGCCTGTGCCTTGCTGTCTCCTTCCAGTACCTTCCTTTCCTGTGCAGCTGCTCTTTGTCCTTTGGTTCCAGCCTCCCCTGCAGCTCCTGCTGGAGCAGTGAGCCCAGGCTGAGGAGGGGCTGTTGCTGGTCTGTGATACACTCCTTGAACCCCCCTCATCTTCGCTCAGCCATACGAGTGATCCTTGAGCTTCTGTGTCTGTGGGAGCCTGTATATCCACATATCTTTCCTGGGCTGTTTTTTTTGACAGTCTTGCAAAACTAAATCAGACTCGTGTGGTGACTGTCCCAGATCCCTGTATGCATTCCAGTTTGCACACAGCAGCTCCAGCTGTGCAGTTCAAACTTTTCAAGTTGTTGTTGTTGGGTAATGGGACTGAAATTTGATTGTGAAGTGGTTTTGGTTTGGGTTGGGTTTTTTTTTTTTTTTTGAGACTTCTGCTTGCCATTTCTGTGCCTATCCACCACATGCCATGCAATTCACACATGCTGTCTTCTGGAACAAAGTGCTAAGTAGTGGGAAGATCACCCGATTACAGGTTTTATTGTGATCCAGCATGCTGTGATGAAGATAGATACACTTTTGTTAGCAACAGTTCCTTTGATGTGTGTGTCTTGGAATAGATTAATTATTAAAGATGCCAACTTGATCTCCTGAAGTTTTGTAAGCTGTGCTTATTTCTGTGATGCATGGTCTTTTTTTCATACTGAATTTAGCTGCCTTTGGTGGATTTTTTTTCTGCCTTTGCTCAAACATTCTGTGATTTAGCATGAGTCATTCTGTCTATGTGGGAAAGGGCTGTTTTATTACAGGGTCCGTTCTTGAGCGGGGAGGGGAAAGGGTGGAATGTATTTGTGTTTTCTATGTGTTTGTTGTGGAAATGCATAAAACTTTTTTTTCTTCTTCTCTTTCTTTCCTCTCTTCATCATCTCATCTGTGTGGGTGAATGTTCCTGCAAACCCTTGGGGAACCTATAGAGACGTTTGGTATGCTCATTCCTTCATTAGTGCCCAGAGTCACAGATGCTAGGTACAGTTTAGACTAGAAAAGCAAACAAGAGCCACATTGGCACAATGTCAGGTGGCTAAAAATGTGCACTTGAGCAAAACTTCCAAGTCATCATCTCTTCCCTGTTTGTTTGCATCATACACTGATTTTGATTCTGCACTCGAGGAGTAGAAAGGAAATGTGTTCTCCTGTAGCAAGAGCTACTGGTTTGTGATTGAGATAATTTTCAAAAGTACCTCTCCTGTTTCAAGTTCCAGGTCCTATTTTGAGAAATGACTGAGGTGTATGCACTGAAGTTGCCTAAGTTCTGTTTGAGAGCACCTCTTGAATTGTGTTGAGGTGTAGGAGCTCAGGTGACCTCTGAAAGTGAGAACAAGGCACAATTTGACCCACTCTCTCATTAGGAAGAAACTGTAATTCTAATATAACACATCAAAAAATATAAAATCGTTTTTAAAAGATAGTGATTTTGAGATAAATGAGCACCACTGGGTAGCTTTATTTTGCATATACATGTTCAGTGCTGCTTTCAAAGAAAAGAGAGACAAAGTAAAGTAGAATAAAGGTAGAAGTTTTGTTGCAGGAGAGCTTGTGGCTTAGTGATATTCTAGAAATGAGAGATTTTTCTCACATATCCGCAATTTAAGTATTTCCAGCTGGATTGCATTTATTTCATAAACAGCATTCTTTATTCCATAAGCAGAACAGAGACAGAAATGACTATGTAAATGTCATTGTATATTTTTGTAAATACTGAATAGTCATATTTCAGTGCAAAAATATGGAAAGTTAAAATACTTATTTATATGAACAACAGAGATAACATGAGGGATATTTAAGACATATGTACTGTAATAACTTGAAAAAAATGAGACCAACTACTTCACGTTTTGGTTGAGCTGTACAGTGTTAGAGTTACTGTTCACTTCTAAGCTGCGGCCGCTCCAGTTTGAAGGCTCAGCTTTTTGGTAATCTTACTGATCTTCCAGCATTTTTTTCTCATCATTAAGAGGAAATAATACTTGTGCTACTTTGACATGTTTGAAAAACTATCAGTATTCATCACTTGATCCACATCATCTCTGTTCTCCTAATGGAAGAAGGATCATCAAACATGAATTTGGACATCGCTTGTTTCCTTTTTTTGTGTTGAGAAATTATTTCATGCCACAGGAAACCCTGTCCTTTTCTCAAATTAGGATCATTAAAAGTCATTACATGAATAACCTCTATAATTTAAAAACAAAGGAAATATTTTCCACACACAGGATAAATATGTAAAATTTTTTTACTGATTAGCCACTAAAATATTTTTAACTCTCAGCCAGTTTTAATACCATTTCAAAATAGTTCCTTTGATATAAACTGTGTTTTTATTGCTCTGCTTAACCATAAGTTTAGGATACTGAGTATGTTCCTCCTCTGTGATATTGCTCTTAAAATAAAATTACTGAGTGGATATCATGCTTTAAACACTTTCCTAATGTCGAGGTCTGCCAGAACTTTTGACAACTTTCCCGAAATTTCCGTTATATTTGCTGCTCCATCAGAGCCAGTGATGATGGGAGCCATAAACCTCCCTTCAGTGTTTTGTGATAATCAAGTCTAGCACACCTGAGAGGGTGGAAAAAATTTAAAAAAAAAAAAAAAAATATCATTCATGACCAGCCTTCTCCAGAGCTGCTTTTGTTTTTACTGCTGCTGGAACTTAACTGGTATAAGAAGAGAATTTTTAAAAAGTTTTGTCAACATTAGTATTCACTGAAAAGTACAAAGAAGTTCCAGTTCATCAGATGATTGTTTACAACGTGTTATAAACCTCATTTTTTTGACTGTCAGAATGCAAAGTACAGTTACTAAAATGCATATTTCTAGATATTGCCCAGAGTAATCGTGGCATATTGCTGTGTGTTTTTAGCAATCGCTTGAGGCAGAGCGTCACAGTACAGAAAATCCACTGTTATCAACTTTGTATTATGTGAAATGATTCAGAGAACAAAAAACCAGTATGATATTTTCTTCTTGATTCTGTGACTTTCAGAACCACAGCAATGTCTGAAACCCCTCCCGTTAATGACTGTGCGTGCAGGAATCTGCACTGATGTGGCTGAGCATTGATATTCAAAAAAAAGAACAGCTGAGAGATGAGCTGAGCAAAATATGTTGGTGCACATTTTAAACAGTCTCCAGAATTTTGCCATTATACATTCCTTCAGTTTCAATGGAAAATCAGTGTTAAAACTGCATCTTCTCTGACTGTGGGCATGCTTAATGTGCAGTGTTGTACCCCTGTGCTTTACCTTTGCTTGCAGTAATGCTGTCCCTTTGGTTCTTGAGCTTGCAAACAGCTTTTAAATAAAGGTGATGAGGGGAAAAAGCAATGAGATTGACATTACAGTCAAGCAGCTGAAAGAAAATGCAACGTTTATTTAACAAAAATAGATTAAAAGTCAATCTTTGTGGAATGGCTATTTATAAATGCCAGGTGTTTGGTTTTTTCCCAGTTGAATTAAGAATTAACATCACCTTAAAGCCTGCTTGCCTAGAGAGTATTGTCAGTTATTAGAACTGGCAAAATTTAAGTAATTTTTGTAGAATGATGTAGTTACTCCAGAAAGCTTAAATATCGCCTAGAGATATGGTAGAAGTTCTAGAGGCATTGATGCTTGCTTTCATACATGGTGAAAATAGCATATTATGAGTTGAAAAAAGAAGTTGATGATGGAGTTGATGTGTTTTGTTAACAAAGCATTTCCATTACATCCATGATGAATTATATTAATTAAAATGTACTTTTTTGTGTGTTTTCAGTGAAAGAGTTCCTAGCCAAAGCCAAAGAAGACTTTTTAAGAAAATGGGAAAGCCCTCCTCAGGTATCACTCATTTAAGCACTCAATAATTTTCTGTATTGCATTTTTTGATAATGTTATCAGTATGTTATCAGTTGACTATGAGCAGAAAACAGAAATAATTGTAGTGCCATTTATAAAGGAGTTTCCATTTTTAATGTTGGCTTTGTCACTGAAGTTCATCAGCAAAGACTCTTGGGTCTTTGGATTTGAGCTGATGAAATGTTCATACTGAACAACAGGTTTTTCTTACGAGAATGGTGTTCACAATCAACGTGACAAGACTCCAAATCTGTTGGCATGTTTTAGTTGGCTTTTTTTATAACAAGAAACATTGGCACATCTGTAATTTACCATGCTAATAATTTCCCTCATGATAGTAAGGGGAATCGAGGGTACTAAAACTACTGCATGGGGCTTGGGGGCAGGTTAAGGAGCTTGTTAGAGAGAAATCTTGTACAATTTTAACATGGAAGGTTGGGATTTTGGGGAAGGGTCATTGTTTTAAAGCACCATTTGAAATGCTCTGGCAATGGATATCTGAGAAAATGTACTCAGTGACATTTTTTGCATGTTCTAATGTTCTTGTTTGGGAAGCATGAGGAGGTTATTTATCTGCATGTTAAATTCATGATCAGTTTACTGCTAGATGTTTCTTACTAAGCATGTGTCACCCGTATGAACAAATTACAGAAATGTGATATAATTCAGTTAAGTCTTTCTGGTTTAATGAGTGCAGTGTAAAATCTCTTACTCAAATTTGACAAGTATGAAATTTTAACAACGGTACAGTTGGCTATAGTTGTCTTTGATAAATTTCACTCAACTTTTTTAATAAATGGATTTAATTCATACACTTAAAATTGTCTTTGGGTATTAGGTTGTAAATAATGTCCTTATATCCTTGTACCTGTAGAATACCGCTGGCCTAGATGATTTTGAGAGGCAAAAAACCCTTGGAACAGGATCATTTGGGAGAGTAATGATGGTGAAACATAAATCCACAGAACAGTATTATGCTATGAAGATACTGGACAAACAGAAGGTTGGTGTAATTTCTAGTGGGTTTTGTGGTACAGAAGAGTGTGATGTAGACAAAGATCTGGTTGCTGCGGCTGAGCTGTGTTGCACATACTGTGCTTTTTCTTATCACACTTGGATACCAGTGGCAATTTAAACGTTTGCCTTTCTCTTTTAGGCAGTAGATTCAGTTGTTGGGATTGTGTAGCATTCATACAACAGGCAATAACATTAGCAGCAGGCCAAAGAGGCTCTAAGTAGTATCCAAAGCATTAATAAAATGTTGTCAGGTAAATTCTTTGCATTGCTTATGTAAGGTGACCTATATATTCTTTGGCCAAAGCAAAATGTAGTTCTGTAGTTTAAATAAACAAAGAAAGAAAGAAACTTTTGCATGGTAGCTCAAAACTCTGGAAGGCTCTTTGGGTCAGAAATTCTCAAAAATTTCATTTGTGAACCACAGTTGAAATTGAAATTGTTTGCACAAATAATTTATTTTCCATTCTTGATCCCGTGATCAAGAATGGATGGATCAAGAAGTATGGATGTTGATCCCATACTGTTTCTGTGTACAATTATGTAGTAATCTTGTTGCATCAGAAGTAGCTGCATAGATAGAACAGTGGTCTCCCTCTTGGAACAGCTGTCACATAATGGATATTTCCTGTGTCAAAAACTTCAGTGATGTAGTCTGAACCTGTATTGCTGCTCCAGCCTGATTTTTTGTTTTTAACAGCTTATTACTCTTAGAATTAAGTAAAGCGGTGTTGTTTGGTAAAGTTCAAATTTAAAATAGATTAAATTATATAAATAATTATATAAATAGATTAATTAAATAGAATTAAAATATAAATAGAATTCCAGAATGTGGAAAAGTATTTTGAAGGAATTTATCATTACAAGTAGTTTTGACAAGTTTTTCAGAAGTGCTTTAGTTAGATTAGTAGATTTAAAGGTCCTCAATGTAAGAGCTCTTCTTACTTTGTAAGACACTATACATAACTTTGCTGCTGTGTAACAAAAATCATATTAAGAAAGTATTAATGGGGCAAAGAGAACTTAATAACCAGCAACTAACAAACTCAGTCAGCATTGCCTCAGTGTGAACTCCCGCACCTGGGCAATATTACATTCCTGAGTAATTTTTTATAATGGAACTTTGGCAGTGACATAATCAAACTGGTTTGCCTGAGTTGCAGTTCCAGTATTCTTCACACGTGATCTGGGGTCCTGGACCATGAATAATGGTTCATTTAGTTAAGGATTACTTTATAATGGTCAGATAAGGAGGAATTAAAGTAAACTTTTCTTTTGGTGTCAAATCTGACATTATTTTTTATTTTTACTTGGAACAGCTCATTTTTTTGCAACTAAAGCATTCTTCTCTAACAACGGTTTCTAACTTATGTTTTTTAAAAAATCCATTTAAATTAAAATGACATTCCAACATAGCACAACTGAAAGACAGGCCAGAGCATTTCCATCTGTGTGGAAATGCACCTCCTCATTACCTCAGTATGGCTGGTGGCCTCCTGTGGGGAGAGCTCTGTAGCATCCACTGCTGCACAGAGAGCCCAGCACCACATTTCACATTTTCAGCTGTTTCATTTTTTATGAATGGCTGAGTTGTTGTCACTGGAACAATTTATGAAATTACATCTTAATTCAGAAAGCTGCTATAAAAATACTCAAGGATTTTAAAACAAAGTTCATTAAATTCATTACTACCTCTCAAAATTGGAAAGCTATAGTTATAAAATTTTCTGGCAAAAGCAAAAAGTCACATTTTTAACAATTGCAGTGGACTTGCAGTAAATGATTCACGGGATTAAAACATGTTTGCATCCAGACATCAGTCTTCTCTTAGTAAATTAGATGGTTTTGTCTGTAATCAGAAGTCTTGATGTGTTCCTTTATGAAATATCTGCTTTTTCAACTCAACTTAGTTAGCATATATAATTATGTATTTGTGTTCTATTAAAAATGTATTAGTAGCTTCCATTAACTGATGAAAAAATAGGAGATAGTTTAGGGAGAACACATTTCTATCACTTATTCTATTATAGAAAATATACAGATGTCTGAAATCAGACAATGGGCAGGCTGCCTATAATTTTTCATTTCCAATTTACTTGAAATAAGAGAAGGCATATAGTCTATGCCTTTGTTATCCAGTCTTAAGCTTGATTCGTCAGGCTATGAAAAAAAAATGTAGTCGATGTTGGTATAGCCAGTAGTTTGTGTATATAGGGATATTATTCCTTTGTCTGCCTTGTGATAGAAAGGCTGTAACACACCGTTGCTTGGCTGGTTTCATTCTGTAATGGTTTTTGGAAAGAAAATATTATGAACAAGAGCTGGGACACAGCCGAGCTCCTGGAGAATGTGCCATCAGCAGGATCCTTTGTGTCCCAGGAGCTGGCAGTGGGCAGCCCTGAGCCTGAGCTCAAATATGAGCTCCTGGAGAATGTGCCATCAGCAGGATCCTTTGTGTCCCAGGAGCTGGCAGTGGGCAGCCCTGAGCCTGAGCTCAAATATGAGCTCCTGGAGAATGTGCCATCAGCAGGATCCTTTGTGTCCCAGGAGCTGGCAGTGGGCAGCCCTGAGCCTGAGCTCAAATATGAGCTCCTGGAGAATGTGCCATCAGCAGGATCCTTTGTGTCCCAGGAGCTGGCAGTGGGCTGGCAGTGGGCAGCCCTGAGCCTGAGCTCCAGGGGGAGCAGGGCTGTGCTGTGGGAGGCCTGGGTTGGTGTTCCCCATGTTCCACAGCACCCTCAGCCTGGGCACTGCTCCATCTCCCCCCACGGGGAGGAGGTGCAGGAAGCAGATGCAGGAAGGGGGCAAAGCCGTGTCTGGCACTGCAGCTGGACCTCCCAGACTAAAGCCTCAGGTTCCTTGCTTGGATGGGCAAGAACATTCCAGTACTGTAGCTTTCCAGGGGTGGAGGGCACACCTTTCACAAATGAGCTGATTTGAGCAAAATTTTTCTTTGGTCACTAAAGATCTGTGACTCAAAAGAGATTTAGTATTTTAAAGTCACTATTAGTTTTGCATGGCATTTATTTCAAAGCAGTAGTGAGTTTTTTGTTGGTACTACCTTTTTGTATCTAAAAGTTAAATTTAAATACAGTTTCAGTCAGGGTTGAAATATCTTGCTTATCTGTTATTTGTAGCAGTTAGATTTGATTTCCAAACACAAAACCAGACTTGTTTGATCACTCTTGTACATTTTCTCCTTGTTTCCTATGGAGAAAGAAAAAAAAAAAGTAATTTTACTTGGAAATCATGCCATTCTCAAAATGAGATATAGATAAATTGTGCGGTAGGGATTAAGTAAAATGGAAATAATTGATTATGCAATGTTGGGGTTTAACACAAGGAAACCAATTATTATTGACCGAGAAAGAGCAATGATCAGAAATCAGCAACTTGCCCCCGTGTTAGCAGCTTAACATTTTAATGGATTCCAAGAAGTAACTGTTGCTTATAAGAATGGAAATTCTGAATTTGTATTCTCCTTAGTTTTCTCACTAATGTGTGAGCTATATAAAGTAAGTCTGTTTACTCCTGTTCACAGATAACAAAATTCAGAATTAAATGTGTCTGACACAGTCTCCTGCCTTTCTTAACAAAGGGTCCAAAGATCAAATGGATTTTATTGAACTGCTGCAGAAGTATCTCCATTACAAGCATAAGCAATTCTTAAGGAAATGCAGAGAGGTTTTCCTTACTATCTTCTATGCTCAGCAAGTAGGAAGAAACACTGTTTGTAGAGTTGTCTGCCAACCGTATTGCACAAGTGTTACTCTTTAAAATGTTGTTAGACTTTTTAATCCTTTCTTGGCACTGTTATTGTACTAGTAATCCATAAGGTTTTTCATTATGTAAAGTTACGTAGCTTGCTTTCAACTAATTGTTTAGGACTGAAAAATTTATCAACAACTATAAAATGTCACACTTAAGCTGAGTGTTTTTTTGTCTCCTAGGTCGTCAAACTGAAGCAGATAGAACACACACTGAATGAGAAGAGAATATTACAAGCGGTGAACTTTCCTTTCCTTGTTAAACTGGAGTATTCTTTTAAGGTAATCATCATTTTGAAAGTAGTTGCTGGGTTTCAGGGAAGTACATGCTTAAACTTGCACTGAGCATCTTCCCTCTCTTCCTTCAGGTCCCTTACACACCATTCTGTGTCAGGAACTCACTAATTATCTTTATTCAGATTTACTTTAAAATAGATTTCTTGAGATATATGATGCTTCTTTTGTAGTTTTTCAAGAATTTCTACCCATGTTGCTTTATATTTGTCAGGGCCATTGGATGGCTACAATTTTTCATTTTCATTCTTTAGTAAAATACATTCTATGTAGGAATTACAGAAACTGTAGCATGCCTAATGTGTATTTGTGTATGTTTACTTGTTTCTGTAGGACAATTCTAATTTATACATGGTAATGGAGTATGTTCCTGGTGGTGAAATGTTTTCACATCTAAGAAGAATCGGAAGGTTCAGGTAAAAGTATTAATGACATTATTCCTTTAAAAAGGCTTAAGTTGCTAATTTGGAAAGAGGGTTTTATAAAATTTGTTGGCATTGAAGAAAAAATTCTGAAGGGTTAAATGCATTTAATTTACCTCTTTATCAGTGGACTTAAATTAGTCAGGCAGTGAAGAACTTGTAATTATTTCTTATTTTTTGCTTAGTTAATACAGGCATTTGTGATCTATGCATTGTAAAATCTTGGAATCCCTATGGATATTGTCACTGAAACTGATGATAGCTTCTAAAAGTAAAATTTGAAGTTTAAGCTCTGCACTGTGGGATACATTCATCTTGATTTGCATGTGTATCTTAGCTGCAAGACTTAAATTTAGGGAATGCATATATCAATTCTAAAACATTTGCTTTTGCTTTTTCTTGTTGCACAGTAAAAGAACAGATTAAAAGATGCTTTGTTTCCTCCAGTTACGTGGTTGCTCCAGTACCTTAGCATAGCACTGGGGTAATTAATATTCTTTTAATTCTTTACAGTGAACCACATGCACGGTTTTATGCAGCTCAGATAGTGCTAACATTTGAGTACCTCCATTCATTAGACCTCATCTACAGAGATCTAAAGCCTGAAAATCTTTTAATTGATCAGCAAGGATACATCCAGGTATGATACTTTTCATATATTTAGGGAGTGGAGTCTTGTCTTACTGTGTAGATTTAGGTAATTCTAGAAAATGTGTTTAGAATAAATGGTCTGAAGCTGTTTGGCATGTTAGCCTATTTTTGGGGAGTATTCAAATGCCCTGCTGCTTAGTAATGGTTAAAACCATTGGGTTGTATTTCCTCTGACTAAAATTAAGTATGCACAGCGGAGCTGTCTGCAGTTGAGCCAGTTGTCAAGATTTCCCTTGGGCTCTGTGGTGAGAAGTAGGTGATTACATGGCTCTGCTCATCTGACCTATTTTATACGTCTGCCCTAGAACAAGATGAAAGGTGCCCTAAAATATCTGTTTCTCTGCATTGTCTGTATAAGTAGTTTGGGAAAACCAGCTCGGATGTTAACACTGATACTGTGGTACTTAATGTCTGTCAGATGAATCCCACCCTTGGAGAGTCCTGGCCTTCTCAGACATCTGGAGTAAGAGCTGAGTTGAGGTCTGATCAGAATTTCAGTGCTGCAAATGATGACTTTGGTTTTACAACAGTCTCTCTCGGCACCTTCTCATCTTCCTTTTAACTCTTGTGTTTTTAACCTAAATGGCAAATGGGAAGGCAGTGTGTGCAGCAACAAGCACTCTGCAATGCTTTACAGTCCCTAAGCTATGGAAGTTCTTCGTTCCTCAATGTATCACCTTTTGCCATAGCGGAATCTAACAAGAAAATACATCATAAAAATGTTGGAGAGAAGTGGAAAGGAGTCATATCTTAAACAGCTTATAACTGTAAAATAATTTTGCGTGGAGAGTAAAATAATACTGTAGGGAGAAGATAAATACAAGTTCCTTTGATGTGGTTGGGGAGCATCATTAATATAAAGCTATGACTGGCTTAGTCCGGAGTTGGCAACTCTCTCTATGCAACAGTTGTGTTTTCCTGCTGGTGTGCAGAGGGAGATTTGTGTTCATTTGTTGATGCTGCACAGGTGCTGCACACTGTTTGTGTTGATGCTGCACAAACTTCATTTTCTTTCTCCATTTTAAAGCCATTACTGTTTGTCCTGTGTCTGTAGTGTATCATTCCCAAACAGAGATGATTCTTTGCTAACTGAAGCAGGTCTGTCTAGTCAACACATCACCCAGTCTGTTCAGTTCCAGCTGTTGATGCTGTTGTTTCTACCAAAAATGAAGCAAAAGCTGCCTTGGTAGTTTGGAGTTTGGCTTCTTTGATTGTGACGCTAGTGTACAGGACAGGGTTACTGTATAATTAGCAACGATTTTCATTGCAGTACAGTATGCTTTCTTGAGGAATGGGTCCAAATTGATACCACGAAGGAGGAAACAAAAGAAAAGGATCCCCCAACAAATAGACTTGGTAGCTTCAAACCAATCACAGAATTTCACATGTAACTCCCTGGCTGCTGTATACATTCCACAGGAATATATACGTCCAGGAAAAACCACAGAGAGTGTGATATTGCACACAGAGTTCTGAAAACTTCCTGCAGAAAACATGACAAGTGAAAGGAAGAATTTATAATGGCCAAGTACTTGCCATTTGTGAATACAATTACTGCTACATTTTTCCCCCAGGACTCTAGTAAACAAACTTGACTCTGGTGATGCTTTCAAAGATACTCAAAATCAGAACTGATAGGAAGACCTCTTTTATGTTGTCTTATTTCCACACTAATTTTACATATAACCTTTATACACTTATGCAATAAAATTCTAAATTTACAAGACTGTTGGATATCATGACCCTTTTTGTGATTCATCTATTTGCTAAGTAAAGAAATATATAAATATCTTATTCATGTTCTTTAAACTTTCAGCAGTACAAACAGCCCAATGTGAAAAGTATAAGAAAAATGAATAATGTAATTGCAGTGCATGTGGAAGATTAGTAAGCCACAGTTCCCACTGATTTTTTAAGTTACACATAGAAGCTTATGTCAGGTGATAATACCTACTTTATGTTCTTTCTTAGTTATATAATGAGAAACCTTCTGTTTATTGAGAACTGAACTAAAGGTACATCTGATAATATGCTACTATGTGATTTGAGAAATAAATTTTTCCTCTAATAAAATGATTTTCCAAAAGATTTCAAAAGTACTTCATTTTAAATTTCTTCGTAGCAATGCACTTACAGTCAATTTATCTCTTCTGATGATAGGTCACGGACTTTGGCTTTGCAAAAAGAGTAAAAGGAAGAACTTGGACGTTATGTGGGACTCCAGAATACCTGGCACCTGAAATAATTCTCAGCAAGGTACTTTGTCTTGTTACTCAGCCATGCATTTGATGCAGTTAAAATGTAACCACCTAATTGTTAAACTCTGAGGGATAAACAATTGCTGATGCTTCGAAAAATCAAATGTTGACCGGTCGATTCTTTATGAATTACATAAAATGCAATCATTGCATTGTAAATATTTTTAGTATGCTAAAACTTATGCCAAATCAGCAATTTTCACAACACTGTACAGAACTTTCTACATATACTTGCCATGTAACTTGTGAGGGGAAAAGAGATTTAAAAAATCTATAATAAGTTAATTAACTAACATCCTTATCAGAACAATGAAGCTCAGTGATTACATTCTGAAGTGTTAACAGGCTGGAACAGGAACTCCAGAGCTAACAGGAACCACACAGGGGATGAATCAGTAGTCATCACATAACTTGTTGCAGAGTGTTTCAGGTTTAAGGCAGTTTCCATGAAATCAAACATGACAATCTACTGGTTTTACACATAAAGTACATGCACTGTAAGCTTACTCTTGATCCGTTTGTCTGGTACTTGCACTAAGTGTTCAAACATAGAAGAAGTATTATTAATCATATAGCTGTTTAACTGTAGCCCTATATATTTTGCAAGGGGAAAATATAGTTTATAGAACTGCTTATGCTATAAATAGTCATCATGCATAATGTTAAATTGCACATTTAGTGTGTGGTTTAATTAAATACCTTAGCAGGTCTTCAAAAATAAACAAAATCCATGTCTATTTGGGGAAAAATGTTGGTTCTTTGCACCTTTTTTTGCCCCAGTGCAGCTAAAACAGCAGAATAAATTGCAATGCACCTACTACAAATTCTTTGTAGTAGATTCTTCGGAAAAGACTGAATCTGAGCCCTGAGCTTTGTAGAAGATGTCAGGGAACATATATGAAATTGATAGGTTTGGTGGGTTTTTTGACTTTTGTAATACTGAATAGGACCTACTAATGATTTAATGTTCAGGTTTTTAAGATCATATCGTAAATGACTATAACAGCTTATTAACTAAACTTCTAAGCTCTTGTAGCTAGCTCACTGCATATGAAATGAATGTTCTGAAATGCAGATAATCAAGAAAAAAGATGACAGTACACCATCTAGGAAATACTGTGATATTTAATGAAATGTCCCTAAGCTTTGAAGAATTTTCAATCATTCTGTAATAAGATAGTTTTGATTTTAAGTAAATAAATAAATTGTGCCCATTTCTGTCACTTAGGGATTCTTGTCACCTCACTGTAAAGACACCACTGGCACTCATCACACAAATGTGTGCAAAACGTTTCCCTTCTCTCACTGTTTCACTGGCAGTGCTGTACTAGGGTTTCAGTGTATTGCTCTTGGAATCTGGGACTGCCAGTTTGGTTTGAATTAGGTTGTAAGTTCTGTATTGAACAAACAGTGTAATTGCTTTCTTTGTATTCCGTAGGTATATACTGGAAATCTTAATCTGTGTTAGAAGTGGTACTAACAGTGGGATGTTTTTATCCAGGGTTACAACAAGGCAGTGGATTGGTGGGCATTAGGAGTGTTAATCTATGAAATGGCAGCTGGATATCCCCCATTCTTTGCAGATCAGCCCATTCAAATTTACGAGAAGATTGTGTCTGGCAAGGTAAGTTTGTGTGTTTTCACAAACGCAGCTGTTTGTCTTTGCAGAGCCTGTTTTTTGGTGGAGGACATGCAGAATTTACTGGCTGCTAGACAGCAATTTGGAAAGAACATAGGAAAAGTGTGTAACGTCCCCTTTTTAACTGCAGACATTGTAACTTGAAAATCAAAGTTCTAAAAATCTGCTCCTTGCCTTCAAATTTAAAATGCCAATTACTAAATTTACAGACACTGTGGTATTATATCCCTTCATGCTTGGATTGAAATGATCTGACTATTAACAATTATTTAGCTGTATGCTTAATTTGCCTAGCTATTTTCTAGAATATTTTTGCAGTTTTTGAGAAGCTCTGAAGGGTTTCCATCATTCCTAGTAGGTCTCTTTACTTCTGCAGTCATGTAGTTCAAGACATGTCTAATGTTCTGTTTGGTTTTCCTTGTTGTATAAAATTTTCAAAAAGTGTTTCCAATGTTTCCCTTTTATTTTTAATTAATATCTCTTACCTTTGGTGCCGAATGGCACCAAAATGTACCCACTCTGCAGCTTCTCCTGCCAGCCAGTGTTGTCTCTGTTTCTCTGTGCTCACTGGATCTGTTCCAGTTACTGTCTCCCTTGTCCCTGCACAGACACAGCAGTGCTGCACCAGGTACCTCTGCTTCTAATCAAGGGCAGTACTCAGCAGGCCTGTGGTGCATTGCACTGACAGTGATTCTTTTTTAAATCAAGAAGGTTGTTGCTCTTTGAAAGGCTTTAATACTGTGAACCTTCAGCTGTTTCTATGAATATATGGGAATTAATTTACAAACATCTATTTTTAAAGAAATCTTTTTCTTCTAAGCTAAAAGAAAAGAAAAAAAGTTGGGCATTTTTGCAGTTTTATCTAATTGGCTTGACATCTGTACTGTTGATCATCTACCTTTTTTACTGAGTCCATGGATGGATGGCTGCAGAAACAGCACTGGACATGAACTCTGGAAACTCTAACATTCAGTCTTCAGCTAGCAGTTCTTTATAGCCTGAGTCTTTCATTCTACCTCATTCTCTTAGTTCTCTACTTAAAAATTTGAGTTAATATTTCCTTAGTTCTAAGTGGTCTGGATACTATAGTCATTAAAACCTGTTAATTTCTCATAATGTACAATAGAGCTATATTGATAGGTGAACTAAAGCAGTGTCCTTGATAATTAGACTTCTTGATATCACAAATGTTTTTATTTTAAGTAATTCCATGTTCTGTATTTACATCATAATTGATCAGCTGAATATAGGGAGTGTCAAACACTGAGATTGTGAGGATGACAAATATAGCTTGTTCTTTTTCCCTTCCTTCTCTCTGCCATCTCAGATGGTGTCAGTAGATCATTTGCTAGTAAAACCCTTTGTAATTATATCCCAGGAATCATCTTCAAATATGTCCTTTAGCCAGGTTTGAATAAATTGCAAGTCACTCACATGCAATCTTCAAATAGGGCTATGTTAGTTATGTAAGACTTTTAATCTTGGTGCATTTAGTTATCAGACAGATTGCAGCACAGCATGAAGTTCCAGACTGACTTTTCATATATGATTGCTGAATGTACAGTTATTTCAGAGCATGTCTATATATTTATATGCTGTATATATGCTGTACTGTACTGTGTCTCCCATGTGTGCATATATATAATACAATCTAAAAATTTACTCCTAGAAAATAGTTGAGTATGTCTTGAGATTATGTTGTGTTGGTGAGACACCAACTTAAGTTAAACTTGGCTTTTATATCACTCTTATGCTAAATTAATATTTTGCCCACTAGAAACTTTCAGCTCAAGAAATGGTAGATGGACCAGGTAATGCTGTTGATAAAGGCTCTTTGAAACAGAAATACATGTGCAACAATAATAATCTCTCACTTCATGCATTCCTACTTGATTTGGTTTTAGAGGAAGGATAGAAAATGGGCCCACTGTTTCCTTTTGTATGAAGTTGTTTCACTTCACAGGGAGAAAAATCAAATTTGTATAATATTTTTTAATGTTGTGGGTATATAATTTTAGGTGAGGTTTCCGTCACACTTCAGTTCAGACCTAAAGGATCTTCTAAGAAATTTACTCCAGGTAGATTTGACCAAACGATATGGAAATCTCAAGAATGGTGTAAATGACATAAAGAATCACAAGTGGTTTGCAACTACAGATTGGATTGCCATTTATCAGAGAAAGGTAAGACTCTTCCTGGTCAAAACTATTACAGGTCCTTAAGGGGTTGAAGTAAAATTTCTAATTATTTTGGTGGTTTTTTCCCTAAATCTATCAATTTAAAAGGTAGAGGCAGTTTCATCTTTTAAGACTGCAAAGGATATGTATTGATTGATTATGATTGTTTCTTATTGGTATTTTATCCTGAACCTCTATGTACATTGATGTTCTCTTTAACACGTGTTGTGCTTTGGTCTGTTTCTGGATTATCTCAAAGTGAGCCATCTCCTGCCTCTCTTGCTTTTCATTTAACCCCTGCTATAGTGGCATCTATAAATACTCCTCCACAGCAGAGAGGAATCTGTTTTCCTTTCCAGCCAGCTCCTAGCAGTCAGACTGTGCTTCAGAGTGGAGAAGCTCCAGCCAAAGCTAGAGCTTTTCTTTCTTTTCTCCTAAAGGAGCGTCCTTCCTCCTCCTTGTTGGGAGTTTTTGTCTCCTGACACCATGCTTGGACTGACTGCAGTTCCATAAGCTGGGGCGATGGGAAGAGCTGGATGCTTTTTTTTCTGGCATCTTAAGAATGGTTTTCTAGTTCTCTGATCAACACAACTTGTAATGTGGTTTTTAGAAAATCCATGCCCAGTCTGCACTGGGCTTTGGACCTGCATAAGAACAAAAGTGATAGAGACAATTGGGAATATTTTCAGCATGTGAGCAGCCATTAATGTATCTGTTAGAGGGCAACACATTTGTGCTGCCAGGATGAATGAAGCAGAGCTGCCAGAAGGGATGAGGATGATGATAATTCAGTCTAGGCTCCAGTAGCTCCAAAGCTCCCTCTCCCTTTGAATGTAGAGTCAAAGTTAAATATTTGTAGATTAGGGAGTTAACTAGAAACAGAATCCTAAGAAATTTTTTATTCACTTAAGTGTAACCTCTGAATTCTTCGTTTTTCAATACACAGCAATAGAAGACTAAAATTGGTGTTGTCCCAGAAGACTCAGGTGGAGAAATAATTTTGAGTCTCAATATTGGAAAAGAGCTAGAGACAAGTGATAATATTTTAAAAAACTGGTTTGAATTTGAAACACTAACAGTCTTAACTATAGAGACATAAACTTGCTGCTTGTAAGAGCAGTATTTTAAAGGCCAAAGCTAAATACTTACAATAGTTTATAAAAAGAAACTGGTTGTTTGTCTACACAAATGTGACACTAAAGTTATTGAATTATTCACTAATGTATTAATTACTACTAGACAGGGTACAATTAACACATCCTGTATTCCTTGCATTAAGTATAGATATTTTTAAGAAAATATTTTCCATTGCAGATTTGTAATTATCGTTCTGTGGTTTCTTAATGCCTGTTTGCAAGGCGGATTTATATGCACCAAGTTTCATTTGCTGGTAGGCTGTTTGGGGACACTCAGGCTCCATAAGATTAAATCAGATGTTTTAATACTGTGCTAAATATTCTTAGCATTCCTAGTGCACTGCTATAGAGAATTACTTCTGCAGAAATAAGAAATATTTTAAAATGTTAACAAGTAGTACAGTCAAAATAGCCATTACAAGATTTAAAGGGTTGTGAAAACTGATGCTGAATAAGCTTGAAGCTTTTCATTATAAGGAATAAATCTTGTAATACTAAGGGTATGAAACAACAGCATACATTGTAATATCATCTAAGCAGTCATAGAAATACAGCAATAAACTTTGGGCTTATACTAGCCTTTCACAGTGGTTGTTACCACAGCATGTATTCTCCTGAATAAATGTGTTCCTTGGCAGCTAATGTCATGTGAATGATTTATTTCTTTTTTATTATTTTTTCTTTAAATTTAATGCTACAGTCATAAGTGAACCAGTCAATTACTTAATATTTCGGATATGATCAAGTCTTGTTTTCTTTGTGTGTTTGCATAGCTATTTATTAACATACTGCCTGATAATATGGTTGTACTTAGGGCCAAACAGGTATTTCCACTATAAGCTGCTGTTATCTCCTGCAATCTCTTTTTAGCAATTTCCTTAGTGAAGGTAATAGGAAAAGGTCTCATTTGACAGCATTCTAAAATTCCAGTAGTAAATGTGATATTTTCTGTGCTCTGAGTTTTGCTGTAAGAGAGTAACTGAAAATCAATTAAGGAAGACACAGAGACAGAAATTCAGATAATGGTAAATGTGTGGCTTTCTAGGGTAGCTATGTACACAGGCTGTGTGTTCAGTCAGGGTAAATCACTGAAACGTGTATATTGTTTTAGGAACAAAAGGATACGCATGTGACAATTGCACAAAGGCAAAAGTTAGTATGATTTCTTGGGGTGTATAGTGTTGTTGCCCAAAGTCAGCAGAGTATAATTTGTATTGGTCTGTGCTGTACCTCTTTAATTTACTGATTTACACACACAGCACATCCACACCACCATTAATCTACCTGGTTGCACAGTGTGATATGATCCTTTGCCTCAGCTGGAGCTGGAGCTGTGCCTGCCCTGCTTAGTTGTCTCCCCACCGTGCTGCCTCTGGCACACTCACTGCTGGGGATGTTCGGGACAGGGACACTCGTCTGATTACTTTGTGTTTCCAGGTTTAAATTTGCATCGCCTCCATCATTTTGTTGTATTTTGGCTTTCCTTACGGTACAGTCTTTGAGTGACTCCTTCATGTCATTGCTTGTGTCTCATTGTGGCCTTTTTGAAAAGGCTTTCACCTCTCACTTACAGTTAGGTCCTAGGAGGAGCTTTGTAGGAGAGGCAGAACAAATTCTTTTGCACTCAGGTTAGTTTTTATTTGGAAAGAGAGGGTCGTTGGTAAGTAGGAAGGAGAGGGGTTCCAAACTGCCCTAAGATTTTTGTGTAGCGTTGATGGCAATCAGTCTACTCTGCTTCTGCCATGACTGTGCTGGGAGCTGTGCCACAGAGCTGATGAGCTGAAGGGAGCAGGCTCGCCTCTGCAAGGAGAGAACTAAACTTTGTTTTAAAGTGGAAGTAATTTTTTAATGGTGTTTGTCAGTGAGATATTAGTCTTTTTCAACTTAGATTCACACGTCTAGAGGCCTGTACCTTCTTAGGCTGGCTTTATTTATGTGCCACAACTTTAGCCTGTAATACCTGATTTGGCAGGATTTGAGGATTAATGGGAATATTGCTGTGCTCATTATCACAATGTTAAATCTATTGGCCAGTAACATTTCATGTGCTTTTTTGTGTCTCCCACCAATACAGGTAGAAGCTCCATTCATACCAAAGTGCAGAGGTCCTGGAGATACCAGCAACTTCGATGACTATGAAGAAGAAGATATTCGTGCGTCTCTAACAGAAAAATGTGCAAAAGAATTTGCTGATTTTTAGTAGGAGTAAGAGGACAAGATGACATCAGGGCTCACATTGGGATCTTTGCACTCTGTTAACAGATGAGGTGGAGCTGAGACCATCATATGTCAAAACAGTTACCTAGTTACTTCATTCCACAAAGCCGACTGAGGTCTTTATTGCCATCTTCCATGTGTGCAGTTTGCACCAACCCTTCTAACTAGGCACAATTAAGCAAGCACTGTTTGTGCAGTAACACAGAATAATAGACCACTTTCCTACTTAACTTTGGTTTCTGTCGTTCTTTGTTTCTGTGTATTGTTCATTTTCCCCCTTTGAAATGAAGTAGTTTTTTACCCAAGAATGCTCCATTTTATTTTGAATAATGTATTATTTGTGTGAGTGAAATGGAAGGTGTTGCGGCTAGTGTGATTTAGACTGAAGTGAAAGATAAATGTTGCTTCTAGTCTGTGCCAGCCAATAATTCATGTCTGTCTTGTGTCTGATGCTACAATTTATAATAATTTTTTAGTAGCTCAGACTAAACCTAGCCAACATTTTTAGCATTTTTGAAGGTAGTATTTATCGCCATATAAATGTCTGCTAAATTAACTTAAAAACGTTTCTTCCTGGAGGCTGACCAAAATTCAGTAGAATCAATTGGATGGCTTAAGTAGGGGACAGTAGCTAGACCCTGTGCCTTGGTTTTCTACATCCCTGCAGTTTTTTGTCACTGCCTCCTTCCTTCATATTTCCCACCTAGGCAGTAGGTAAGTTGCCATAACCAGACTGTATCATGGAAAGCTTACAGTCCCGTGAGAGCAGGAATTCCACCTGGTCTGGATTTTGGACCATATTAAACCAAGTCAACTTACCAGCATTTCAGTTGGCAGGTATAAAATGGCTTTTTTAAGATCAAGAAACCTAAACTCTTAAAGGAAGTTTTGGTCAGTATTGTAGAGAATATGATTCATTTTGATTCACTTTGTGGGTTTTTTTTTAAGTAGCCAATGTCTGGGCTCCCAAAGTATTCCTTGTTTCAAGCCTTTTTTGTTTCAAAAGGCATCCATTAGAATAAGAACCATCATGCCACAAAAAGCAAAATGCGCTCTGCCATTAGCTGTGAAAAATAAATGGTTTAGCAAATGCAAAATATTGTTCTAGATGCATCGCTGGATGAACACGGTTATTTTTTGTTAGCTGTTAAGAATAAGAGGTTATTGCCAAGTTTTTATTCTGGTATACTATATTAGTAAACTGAGGATGGAGTACTGCTACAATCATTTTCTTTTTAATTACAGCACTTCATTCACGAAGAAAAGAGAGAAAGTTTAAAAACTGCAACAGCTGAATTTATTTTAGTTGCATTGTCTTTGTTTCTAACCTACTTTCTTTCAATCAACCAGAATGTATGGTCACACAGATACAGGTATTTGGGTTTAATTATGTTTTGTATACTCTCACCAACTGACTTAAAAGATATTGCTACCATGTGCTAGCTTTGGGCACCTCTACACATTTATTTCAATGTTAATAATCAGCGGCTCAGCACTTTTCTGGGGGTTGCTTTTAAACTTATTCATAGTAGTTTTATTTCTACACTTGGTTCTGGCTGTCTCAGTGACCTGTCTTAAAACAGCACATCTAAACAGTTTAAACTAGACTCATGTTTTATGATAAATTTACATGCATACAAGGATGAATTGTTTTTTAAAAAACTGAGCTATATTGATACATAGCCATTGTATTTGTTTGAATGCCAGAGCAAATCAACAGCTGATGGCATTCCTTCCTTTTAATCTGTATGAGACTCCCTAAAGAAAAGCCTTTATAGACATTTTACAAAAGATTCTGAAACGTACCACCCAACATTCTCTGTGTTTAGGTTGTTGAGCATTTTTGCACAACGTCATTAGGAGGCTGACACGGAATGCAGTCTTTGTCCACCCATATATACATACGTGCAAGAAAAGTATAAGATACTTTGCTGTAGCAAATTTTATGTAACAAAGATATATCGTCACATTAATAAATTTAAAGAAATCCTTTGTATGAAAATGTTAAAATCTTTTGTATTTCATTTAGACCAAGGACATGCTGCTGTATGCTAGCTGTATGCGATAAATTCTACAGTAACTTTGTTGTCGTTTATGAACTTTAAAGATTTTAATAAATGTTGGAGATCACAATTTGATTCTGTTATGATTTTAATTTTTAATCATTACATTTATAATTCTAGAAAGGTTCAGAGATTTTTCTGTTTTGTAATATACTGTAATCATTCATCTTGCGTGTACAATAAGACAAAAGTCTAGGAAATTGGTTCTGACGTGTCTGTCTGATATCCAGATTAAATTCTACATGGGCATAAGTGGAAAAGTCATCATAATGCCATGATATTCTGCTATTTTTTAATTTTATGAAAATCCTGTCAGCAAGTTAAACACTTTTCCAATATGGCATAATAGACTTCAGTATGGAAACAAGATTCTATTTTGGAAAAGGAGGGGAAGTGTGCAATTTCCAAGGCATTAGTGAGTACATTTGACAATGTGAGTATTATACAACCCTCTCATTTAAACACAGTCGTGAAATATAACTACAGAATATTATGTTACCTGTATTTAATTTGAAAAATCCTTTTCACAATATGGAAAAATTGTATATCTATGACAGTAGAAGCTTGTTAATTTTACACATTTGAGGAATTAAGTGTTGAACTATATGGTATATTTTAATTGTACTCTAGTTGTATGTAACTTTCATTTCCAACATAAAGGATTGTATCTCATTAAGTAAATTGCTTTTTTTATTATCTTGTCAGTTGCATTAAAACCCTTATTTTTAAATCCTTTAAAGTATTTTACTAATTTTTGCAAATAATTAGATGTTTTTAAGTGCTGCAATAGTGTGCAATATAGTAAACATTTATATACAGAAGTGCAAATTAAATTATGTACAACACTTGTGCTGCTTCTTTGTGAATCAGAATGTTGTATGACGAGAGTTGTTGCACCTCCCCACACACTGCAAGTAGGGTTTGAGAGCAAGAGGAAAAGGTTGTGAAACCTACCCACACATATGAGTTGAGGCACATTAAGCTTTACACTAACTAGGGTGTTTGGAGAAGGTGATGTGGAGAACATTAAAGGCACTATGACAAGTCTTGGACTTTTCAGACAATCAAAAGCAAGCAAGGTGATCGTTAGCTTCAGTATTGTTTGTCTTCATATTATTTTCATTTAGACTCAATGCTTTTTATTAAAGATAATTGCCTGTTTTTAAGCTGTCTGCAGATCCCACTGTACAAACTTTGTGCTGTGTCTCATTGTGCTGTGAAATAACTGAGAGAAGTAAAGACTGTTCGTGGGCTTGGCATTGTCTGTCTTGAGGCTTTTTCTGCAAGCGGAGTTAGGAGAGGCCCCGTACCTGCCCTGTGCTGCAGCTCCTCCTCTTCCTGCTGCGCGAGCCAAGCTCTGGCCTCTGCTGCTGCTGCTGTGCCCCCGCTCACTGCGGGTTTGGCTGCTTGGTTTCGTAGGACTACTGCTACATTACGGTTCAAAGGCCTTTGTACTGTTTCTGAAGCTGAGCTAAAAAACCTGCAAAAGTATTGCCTTCTGCTTTTACTACAGCTCCCATGCAAACACAGCATGTTGAGCCGCAGATTTGAACGTCATTCAAATGTGTTCTTTGATTTGCTGCGTGTGAGGAGGACTTATCCCAGATCAGAATTTTGAGAACATTCCATAAGAAAATGGTAAAAAGACAGTTCCATTCTCCAGCTGGGGTGTACATAGCTTATCTGGATGTGTTTGACGATTCAAAGCAGAAAAAAAAAGTTTGACCACACAGTTTTACAAGTGTGGGTCTTGCACACATTTAAAAAATGTTTTTAATTGAAGGCTTGAGGAATCAACTGATTTGAGTCCTCTGACATAAAGGGTAAAATTCAAGTGTCTAATGTCAGACTGGGCAGTAAAAGGGGTAGAGCTCCACAAGGATGCCTTATAGATAGTAGATATTTGTCATCTTACATAGGGATTATGTGAAGTGTTGGATTTTTTTTTTTTAGTATCTTGAGGCAAGATAAGATCTCAGGATGTCTTCTCTAACTTCTGAGTTTGATGATGAGTAAAAGTATTAATTAAATCTAAGGTCTAGTCACATTTTTACCTTTTTTTGTTGGTTTGTGGTTTGGATTTGGGGAGGGGTTTTATATTACAAAAAGGAATGCCTGTCTGAAGGAACTTGCATATATTGAAAATGTGTTTTATTTTTATAATTGACTACTACAAAAAGTTCTTACCTCAGTGGGATAACAGCAGCTTGAGGTTTCCATGAAATCTTAGGGATGAGTTCCCAACATTGTGTTTCAAAGCCGGTAAAAATTCCTTTAGAATCCTTACAGCCTCGTTATCCTGTTCCCTCCCTCAGAAGGTCAGATATAAATGGCTTTGCAAAAATTTATTTCTAAGAATTGTGTTTATGTAGCTCTTTGTTTTAAAGTTTAAAAGCAACCCAGTGACAAACTTGCATATTTCTTACTAGTGCCGTGTTTATAAGGTTTAGATTTTGATAGATCACACAGTGGCAGTCTAGTGTCTGATTGCAAATGCTGCTCTCTGTGTTAGAAGCAGCCCGGCTGTAGGTGAGGCATCTGTGCCAAGGACAAGATAAAGGCACTGCCCAACATGTGTACAAGGTTGCAGCACAAAAGCTCTTTAGAATGAGCGGTTGTTGTAGTTGGAAGGAGTTTGAGGACGGAGGTCAGGCATCTGTTCCCATACGTAGGCAACCACAGTAACATGTTTTCCTTTGCTGGGAGGTAGTCATCAGAAACATCCTCCTTTGCCTTTGCTTCCAAGGTGCTGTGGAAAATTGGAAAGGACACAGCTGTAGGTATGTTGACACAAATGGAGCAAGGTCTCAGCAGCCAGGCAGACAGTGTGGTTCATTCTGAGTGTGTCCAGGCAATTCCAGGAAAAATTACTGGTGATTAGGGCAAGAAAGAGAAAACTGGAGTGTTGGAAGGCTTGATTAACTGTCTGAAATTCTTCCCCCACCAAGATAATTTGATTAAATTAAAAAAAAAATAATCCAACACCCCATTTGCATTTAGTGGTGTATTAATGCTTTGGTGTACACAGCAATATCACAGGAACTGCCTTCTCCCAGAAGTATTGCTCTTTACTGTGTATCTACATTGCTACTTTGAATGTATATGTAGTTATCTAAGTTACAGTTCAACAAAATGAATGCTTGATTGGGATGTCCTTTCGATTTCTTCCATCTTTACCCTCATCTTTCTACTTGATGTTTTCGTGTGTGGCAGGTCCTACTGCTAGTGTGGGCACAATGAGCTGTGTTTTTTACAATGATTTTTTAATATAAAGTATAAGCTTTAAAATAACAAGGCTTTATGTCCAGACAGAAGCTTATTAAATATGAGCGACTACCACAGTAAGAAGGTGCACAACAAAGTAAGTAGGGCAGGAAATTCTCAGTGAAGTGGATGTAATTCACATGCAGGAAGATTTATTTAAGCAATTCAGTCCTGGAAACAAGAGGAAGCAAAAGCAGAAAGGTATCGCTGCCTTGCATTGCAGTCAGCTGCTGTACACGTTCGTTTTTAGACTGGTACAAGGAGGGTGCAACACTAGTCATCTTACTGGAGATTCATATGATTACAAAAAACAGTTGGATAACACATGTTGTATAAAAAGTACCTTAGGATACTAGTGCAAAGATTCAAGGGACTCTCCATCAGGACAAACCAAGAGCCTTTGCCACCCTGCCTTGTCAGTAAGTCTGGGCCGTGCTCCTCCCCTCAGGCTTGCAGGCAGGGAGCTGTGTCACTGACTCAGCCTGTGCACCTGCACAGCTCTGAACCCTGGCACTGGGCCTGATACCCACAGCTTTGACAAAAGTTTTTGCACATCTACAGATCCTGGGTTTTACCTTACAGGAGTGTACCCAGGTAACTGCGAGGAATGTAAACTGAGGCTGACTGGCTGTTGTGCTCTGATCTAGCACTGCACACTTAATTGCCTTGAAAATGAATGCCAGGCTGGTAGCAAGTCACTGCTGTATTCTGGCCGCAGGTTTTCTGCCTTCCTTCCCTCCACACTTATTTAACACCAATGCTATCTTTAGCCTTTTGTCTAGGCTTTATGCAGAACTTCAGAGCAACATGACAGTGCTCAGCCCTGCAGAAAACCCTGGCAGGTCAGAAGGGGACTGTGAAGAAGACACAAGTTTTTTGGAGGATCTTGCTGGCCAAGGCAGGAATTGAAGAGAGGCACTTCATTGCTGGACTCTTCAGGCAGACTAGAGTTCCTTGATGGGAGCTGTCCCTCATTCCTATGTATGCAGTGCTGAAGTAGGGAAGGGAGAGCAGGACAATGGGTCCAACATCTGTTGATGCTGTGCAGCAAGGTAAGTGACAAAATTCCATTCCAGCAAACTGTAAAGACAATGGACAGGAGTTGAAAAGATTTTAACTGAGAAAAGACAGTTTTCTGAGAGTAAGGTGTTGGAAAGGTGCAACCTGGACCAATAACAGGGTTTTTGTGTCTTTCTGAGTATACTATAGTTGCCAGGGACTGTGGAAAAGACCCTTAGTTACTCTAAGTAGTCCAAGGCTGTCTAAAATCACCTGGGGGACAAGCTGTCATCTGTACACCCATGTCACTTCCACCCTTGTGACGAGTTACTTAAAAACAGCTTGAGCCCCTCCCTTGATTCCCCTGCCGCCACTGCTGTGCATTACGAGGAGCTGATCATTTGTTGGCTGCCAGCACATTTAGATGAAATGTCTCCGCAATTTGCCCATATCTGGTTCGCTTTTCCTCACGGTGAACCACAAGCGATCCCCGCCAGCCCCGAAGTGTCTCCTTGAGCACGCAGAGGAGCAGCAGCCGCGCTCTGGGCTCCGGGAGCCGCCCCGGGGCCGTGAGGGGAAGAGCCCCGTGAGGGGAAGGGAAGGGCCCCGTGAGGGGAAGGGAAGGGCCCCGTGAGGGGAAGGGAAGAGCCGCCGGGAGGGGAAGGGAAGGGCCGCCGGGAGGGGAAGAGAAGGGCCCCACTCCCGGCAACCCCCGCGCCGCGGTGAGGGCGGCCCCTGCCCCGGCCCGTCCTGCTGAGGGCACCGAGCGGGCGGGCCATGGTGGCAAAGGAATACCTATTTTATACAGGCATACGGCCCATTCTGCTCTGCATAAGGCTAGCTTTTGGAGGGCGGCTTCCCTCAGTGGGAAACCACGCAAGTCCTGCGTTGTTTCCTCATTCAGCTTTCCCTGTGTTTAACCATGTTTCTACCCAGGACACTGGAATAAGGAAGGTTTAAAGGGCTTTATTTAGCTCTGGTGGAGCTGAAACTCAGTATCCACTGCACAACTAACAGGGCGCTACACTCTGCCACATGCATGGTGCATTTTGTCTTCATCTACTGTTTTCATTGGCAGGGACAAAAAAATGATAGCCTTTTCTGGCCTTTCCCAATACCCAGAAAACAGGGTCGACTGGTGTCCGATACCTGCGCTGAGCTCTGTGTGTTTCCCCCTGTGTGACAGCAGAAGGTGAGACACAGCCAGTCAGGGCTACCAATCCTGGTCTCACTTTGTTCCCTTGCACAGCTTGGAAACTGTGTTGTTGGTTTGGGTTTTTTTTGCCAGAAGTGGGATGCAAATAGTCAAACAAAAGACTAATTCACTTTTCTGTTTTGTCTCCCTCCAGACGTAATTTCATTATAATTAAATTACCCTACCCCAATGAATGAAAATACAAGCCACAGATGATATTCCGCATTGAATTTTTCCATAACCCATTTTATTAAAATTCCTCTCTTTGCTGTTCAAGGTCCTCTAGAAGGAACGCATGTACTGTGTGAGCCTCACTTTAAATACTCAAAGAATTAATTGAAGAACATGATGGAAGGAAGGGGAGAGTGTGAGTAAAATAACTCATTTATATTTGTATCCTCAAATATCAGTTCATTACCAAAGTTAGAAACCAGCTGATGCAGAAAACTCATTATGGCCTCATTCAGAATGCTTATTTCTTGAGAAACAGAAAAGAATTGCCTTGCTTGGCTTACTTGTCCAACACAAATATGCCATGTTTTACAGTATGCTTTGGGATGTGAACTAAAGAGGGTTTTCTTTAGGGTGCACTACATTTAATACTCTATTTATCTTGTTTATCTGCATTTATTTAAATCCAAAGGAGTGAGGACTGTCACTGCTCTCTGTTCTCAACACTTCTGTTGATGCTTGAGTGCTGTTATTTGCATAGTTTTTACAAGCTTTGGTTATTTATTTAACAGCATATGTCAGACAAAATGAAGTGGTTGGGGAAGTCATGTCTGCAGTCCTTTGCACAGAAGTCCAGTTTTCTGGTGATTTTAGTGCTCCTAACTGTGTTGGGTTAGCAGTTAGGTGACCTGAATCTCGGTGCAGCAAGCTTTGTCTGGGAGTGAGACAGATGCATGGTGCCTGGGACAGCCCCATGTGCCTGCTCTGCTGGCCAGCAGGCTCTGTCTGTGCCGGCTGGGGCACTCGTGTCACAGAGCTCTGCAGAAATCTCTAGGTTCTGTATGAATCCACAGGTAATTTGTAATGTCCCCCTTGCCTCGCAGCAAACAGCAGGGTGTAATTTGAGTGGTTTGACTCAGAAGGAAACTCTGCAAGTAAAGCACCCCACAAATTTGAAGTAACCCAGGCTGTTAGGGATAGTGAAAAGATAACAGCATCTGGCTGGGACACAGCCCTGGCTGCAAAGCCCATGCGTGGGAAAGCGGGATGTGTTGGTTGGTATTCCTTGCTTAATTCCCCTGGCACTGACAACATCTCGTCCATGTAATGCTTCTATGCCATTAGAAAACATCATGAATCAAGAAAAATTTTGAAGAAGACATTAAAAAATAGAGTGTAATAAAGAAAAAAAAAAGTGCTGTTGCCAGATAAACTTGAAAACTTTGTAGGTGAGATTTTACTGCCAGTGGGCCAGACTTTGTCATTTGTAGGCACTTTGAATTGTACCTTCCTGTACAGCAAATCCCATGGGTGTGGTATACTTGTGAAATAAAAGTCTGGAGCTTAGACCACTAAGAGATGTAAATGTCCCTGGGAATCAGCGTCTCCACCTCCTCTCTTTCCCCAGTGCTGGCAGTGGCATGGTAGTGGTGGTGGCTCCGTTGTCCTTGGTCACTCCCCTTTCCCATCACCTCAAGCCTCCAGTTTCATGAGTTCCAGAGAAGGCCAAGTTTGCTGTCCACATGCGTGTGACGAACTTCCACACTTCCATCAACCCCAGCTGCCTTGCCGATTTTCACCTGCTGTATGGCCTTAAGAGTTTCTCCCAAAATGGGGGCAATATCCAGTTCATACTTCACCCGTTGTCATGTGATGGACTGAATTGCTGAGTCTTGAACTACACAGTTGGTACTGAAAAGAGTCTGAAAGTGTTCAGACCATCGATTCAGAATGGAGGTTTTATCTGTCAGAAGCGTTTGACCATCAGCGCTGAGTAGAGGGCTTTGTACCTGGTATGTAGGCCCGTATGCTGTTTTCAGGGCCTCATAGAATCCTTTGTGATCACCCATATCTGCTCATAATTGAGTTTTTTCAGCTAGATTGATCCACCACTTGTTCTGGATGTCACGGAGTTTCTGTTGGAGCTTGCTGCATGCAAGACAAAAGGCTGCTTTTCTTACGTGACAGGATGGCAGTGCAAGGTGTGTTTGATGAGCAGTTCTCTTCTTCTCCAACAATTCCTGGATCTCTTGACTGTTTTCATCAAAACAGTCCTTGTTCTTCTTGAAGGAGAACCCTTAGGATTCTTCAGAGGACTGCAGGATGCTGTTTTTAATATGGTGCCAAAGTGTTTCAGGAGAGGCATCTGTAGAATCTGTGGAATGGTTTTCGAGCCTAGTTTGAAGGTTTGCCTGGAATCTGTCTCTCACTTTGGCTGATTGGAGATTGTTAACTTGGAGTCTCCTCCTTGGGATACTGCCCCTTTTAGGTTTGAATGTGAGATTGAAGTTTACAGCGCACCAGCCGATGGTCTGTTTGGCATTCTGCACTGGGCATCACGTGAGTATGGTGGACATTGTGAACATCTCTCCGTCGCACCAAGACATAATCAGTGAGGTGCCAATGCTTAGATCTGGGGTGCATCCAGGTTGTCTTCAGACTGCTTTTCTGCTGAAAGATAGTATTAGTGATGGTGAGCTGTTGCTCCGCGCAGAATTCTAGCAGAAGTGAACCATTATCGTTTCAGTTTCCAACACCATGCTTGCCTAATACTCCTTTGCAGGCTTCAAAGTTCTTTCCTACTCTGGCATTGAAATCACCAAGGATAATGATCTTATCATCTGCAGGAACCTTTTGGGTAAGGCGGTGCAGGTTGGTGTAAAATTTATCTTTTTCGGCAGGGTCAGCTTGGAGAGTTGGGGCATATATACTAAAGAGGACAACGTGTTGCTTGTTGTTTAGTGGAAGGCATAGAGAGATAATGCGGTCAGAGTGACCTGTCGGTAGATTTTCGAGTTTAGGAACAACAGAGTTTTTAATCATGAAGCCTACACCCGAGAGATGCCTTTCGGTTCTGGGTTTACCTGACCAAAAGAGTGTGTAACCGGCACCGTGTTCTCTAAGGCTGCCTTCCTCATGGAGACGAACTTCAGTGAGAGCAGCTGTGTCGCTCGGTAGGAGTAGAAATGTCCACAAGGAGGTCCCAAGGCACTCAGGTCCCGAACCGGGAGCCGAGCGCTGCTCCCCGTGTGCCGCCGGCAGGTCGGCCCCGCCGTGCCCGCACGCCGCTGCCCGGCGCTGCTCGAGGCTGCCCCGCAGGTACGCGCTGCCGGCAGCGCCGCGGGGGCGTCGCTCCCTCCCTGCCCACCCCGCTCCGCTCCGTGCCCGGACTGCCGGAGACCCTCCGGAGACCCGGCGGGCGCGGCGCCTTTAAGGCGGCGGCCATGACGCGGGCGGACCCGTCACGGCCCGGGCGGGGCCGCGCCCGCCGCCGCTCGGAGCCGCCGCGCAGCGCCCGCTGCCGCCGGGGGGGCGGGGGCCGCGGGCTCCGGCGCTCCGCAGCAGCCGGGGACCATGCACTGGTTTAGTTGCTCGTAGGTAGGTTTTTCTGCCTCGCTTCCCCCGCCCCAGGCAGAGCTGACGATGCGGAGCGGGCGCGGGGGTGCCCGTGACACGGTGAACGGGTGTCACAGCCCCGGCGGGGCCGCGGGGAAGGGCAGCCCCGGGGGCTCCGCGGGCGGTGCCCGCCCCGAGCTCGGGGGGCGCCGGGAGCTGCGCGGCCGCGGAGCGGGGGCGTCCGGCAGGTAGTGCGGTGCGGGTGTCGCCTGCAGTCACCTCAGGTGAACCAAGAAGTGATTCGGGGCAAGACGTGGAGTTGTTCGGTCAGCGCTGCAGGAAGCATCTTTTCGATTAGTTTGTTACTGTCTTCTTGGTGCTTTACGTGATGTTTAATAAAGGATCCTTTTTTTTTTTTTTTTTTTTAACAACAGTGTTAATTGCAGTTCTCTATTTTTGCAAAGTTTTAGCTGAGGAGCATGATTTCCCTGTTATGTACTTCCCAGAGCTTGTGCCATTTCACTGGCATCCATTAATGCTACACACCAAGAACATCCTGAGTCCTTGGTCAGTTCTCTGGTGCTCTCTGAAACAGAAATGGCTTACTTGAGAACAGAAAGGAAAGGCTTGGGTCATTTCTGCGTGTTTTGTGGAGTGGTGGAAAAACCTATGTGGTGAAAGTACTGCAGCACGCAGTGAGGAGGGAAATTAATGGGATTTTCTCCTCTGTGCTTCATGTGCTCCTTCCCTTTTTGGAGTTTGGTATACTATACCTATAAAAGAAGCTAGTGCAGGAAGGGTGGTCTGATAAGATACTGATGTAAGCCTCAGGAGCTTGGTGCTCAATTAGTAATTCTGCTTACCCTTTTTATGTGTGAGATGGGCAAAAATGACTGTGCTCGTCTGTATCCCAGAGTGCCCATTTGTAAAGCAAGGCTATGATTTCCAAACCTCTCTAAGGATAAGATCATGCGTCTGTTTGGACCCCTCGCAGGCTGACTGAAGGCCTGTTAAGCTCTCTTGATACGCAGCTGTATATTGTAGGTCAGTCTCCATGTATATGAATATATAATTTGATCAATATTTTAACACTTAAAAAGGATCAAATTCCTTGATTTTCAGGCAATAAATATTTCTTGTGTTTGAAGCACAGGTCAACTTTTTTCTAGTTCATTAGCTCCTGTTGGCTTTGCCAAGCTTCTGAGAAAATCAGTCTTTGACAACACTGTTGCTCTCAGGTGGAAACATGCTTGTGTCCCTGTAGAATGCTTGTTTCTGTTACATTATGTTGTTCTTGTCATACTAGCAATAATTACACACTGCTTTTTTCCCCTCCCTATTAATCAGTTGCTGAAGTAAAAGAAGCCTCTATCCTCCCCATGCTAATTGTTGACATGGAAAACAAGGAAAATGGCTCTCTGGATGTCAAAAAGTAAGTGAATTCGAAGTGTTCCTTTTCTGTAAACAGGACATGGATTTTGAATGTAGTTTTCCTTTGACCTAATGTGATTGGCAATTGTGGGTGTCTCCATCTTTGGTCATTTCAAATCTTGTCTGTTCTAAACTATTTCTATTGTATTTCAACTTTGAAATAGAAGACTCTAGGGCACTGAGTTGTTTAGAGGAGGTGTGCGGAAGGACTGTATAGCAGTGGAGAGATGTAGAAGCTGGTAACTTGAGTTAGGGGTACACCTTCCTCCATTAATCTTTTTTCCTCTCAACTAGAGAAAGTGGTAGCACTGTAACCAATATTCTACCTCTGCTCACCTGTGTGCTCATGGCTTTTGCAGAACCAGTGCCTAATGGACAGAAGTGTCCTCTGTGGAAATCTGCTTTCTGTCTCATTCAGAAAGACATACGCCCTTCTCTGCTGTCAGCCCACCTGTCTAGTGGCTGAGAAGTAGCAGCAGTATATCACTTCAGTGTCAGTTCTCCTCTGAAACAGATATCTTAAGCTGTTTCTTGGAGAAGCCCTAAACTGCTGGGTTTTTACTTCAGACCTATGGTGGGAATAAGACAGATACAGTGTGCACTGCCCTACTGTTTCCTTTTATGTGGTAAACTGCAGGTTAAGGAATAGGAACTGTTTTGTAGGCATTTACTTATCCCTAAAGGTCAGAAATTCTTAGATTAGGACTAGCAGTTTTGAATGAAGCCATGATCTGAGAAGTGAAGTTCTGTGTGGAAAAATCTGGCCTTGCTGCTTTATGGTTTGGCCTTGCTGCTTTATGGTTGTAGAAGCCATGCTGAGATAGGTGTACACATATGCATGTATATTAAAAGAAAAAAAAAACAACAACAAACCACAAAGAAAGATACTAGAGTGCGTTCTTTGTCTGTCCTCTCGAACTGCAGCACTTCTGCGCAGCTGCAGCTCATTCTTCTCCTTCAGATCCCTTTTACATAAGCCATCCAAGACAACAAGACAATGCTTAGGCTACCAGGCACTAGAGTAATATAAATAATAATAACGGTCACTTCAGGATGCTGATAAAACACCTGATTATGACACGGCATCAAAAGATCTGATGGCAGCCATTAAAATCAGCGTCCTGCCCCTTCACTTGAGATGCTGGCTATACCACACCAACATAAAGAGCATTTTCCTATTCAGTGACTGTGAATGGATTATTGTGTATGTTCCTCAGAAGCCACCTTCAGTTGACAGTCTGGCTTCTACAATGAGTACTCTGGTGGGAGGAGAAGGGTCGCAGTCAAAGCAAGGACAGTTCACATTTAATCATATTCCCCAAGGCTTCAGTGAAAAAGGCTCAAATACTGATTGCTAAGGTGGCTTTTTAGAATGGATGGGAAATGTAATTAAACTGATCAGGGCTGTGGTTTCTAGATGAATATATATAGTATGTTTGTGTGCTTATCTACAAAGGAAGTATTTGACACTTTGTTGAAGTGGTTATAAATAGCTTGGATAAAATCTGTTTGTTCTCAGCTATGGCTTTTCAGACTTTGCTGCTTCTGCCACATGATGGCAATAAAGGCACAGGGACACTGGTGAAAAACAGACAAACCTAATCTTTATACATTGTCAGTGCATCTAGTATCTCCTGTCAAAGCCTAAAATGCCAGTCCTCTTAAGTCCTTTTACAGCATCCAGGATGTCAGGCATAAAGCAATGTATGGCTAAGCTATGGATGTTATATTTTCGCTTTCCTTGTTTAAAGAACAGAGCCATGTCAACAGCAGGGCAAGGAGGAGACTATTAAAGTGCTAAATGAGCATCTGTGTGGGTAGATGGGTTAAAATCCAGCCAGCCTCCAGCAGTCTGCCACATGCCTTCCAGTCTTCCTCAGCTGTAGCTGTGGAAATTGGCTCCACTCGAGGTCCAGCATGATGCTATTCCTTGAGGAAGGAACTTGCAATTATTTCCTGCAATTAGTTAATGACAGAGATAGAGCCCCTGAAGTCATTGCAGTTGGGCCTGGGATGGGGCTGGACCAAGCTGTAGTTCCCTAGTGATAAAAGAAAAGCTACAAAAAAACCCCAACACACCTGGGCTGATAAAAAACTGTGGGAAGGAGGGTTTGGGACCATATTTAACTTGAAATTAAAATGTTTGGAGAAGTAAGCAAATTATGGTCAGGATGTATTTTTACAGATTGAACCTTTTATTTGCTGTTTAGGAAGGATTAAATTTGGTATCTCCTAGAGTTTTTTCTAATACTGAGTTGTTGAGGTTTTGTTTGTTTATTTTTAAGTAGAAGATGAGTCATTGGAAGTGATAGTTTATAATGTAGGGAAAGTGCAAAGATTTAAATATAATTCTTCAAATTCTACTATTATAAATACGTGTAGATTTTGTGTGGTGCTTTCAACATTTTACTTCTTAGGCTTCAGAATGTGCACAACACTGAAAAATCTTAAGAGAAAGGCATTCTTTGGCTTAAAAAAAATGAAAAGGAAAAAAATGCAGCTCTGATAAGACCAGATAGTCCCATGTTCAATTTTACTGAGTGTTGCTTTCTATGTAATCACAATCAGAGAAGCAATTAATGAAGTAAGTCATTATGTGATGAGCAAAAGTAAGAAACTCTGGTCCTTTGCTTATTGCTCTGAGATATATGATAAGTGAAAGAAACTGCTTCTAGAAGGCCAAGTGCAGCATAGATTGTGGATGAGTCCCTGCAGTCAGATTTTGTTGCCATATTGACAGGAACATTTCAAGAGTTAGGGGAGATGCAAAAACTGTTGTTTTCACGAGTCCTCCTTCCCAGGGCTTGGAAAGTTGTAGAAATTGGGATGTTGTAGAAACAGTGATGGGAGGCACTCTGTGTGATTCTGTTTGGCTGGTTTGAAAAATGGTTGACACTCTGATTATTTTGCTGAAAGACGTACAAGTCCAGGCAAGGCAGAGGTGGTGACAGCTGGAAAAGAAAAATTTGGAGGACAGAACAAAAATGGTGTCAGCAGAGTATAATCTGCGTGTCTTTTCCAGCTGGTGCTGTTGAAATCCAAGTCCTGCTGCTCAGTCCTTCAGCCCTGAGATGGACAGGATTCTGACTTCTGTCCTGATCTGTACATTTTCGGTATTTCATTAGTGTTATGGTTAAGCATGCAGAACAGTGAAAAATATTTGGCATGAACTTCAGGACTTTCAGTTGGAGAAAGATGTTAGAGAAACTCTTTGATGTCTTGCTCTTCATCCTCATGAATCCCAATAGAAAAGGCAATCAAGCTCACTGTGTGTCTTTTACCAAGAATTTTTAGATACACAAAGGTTATCTTTGTGATATAGTGATTCCAGTTTGAGGAAAAGAAAGGCAGAATAAGGATTGTAATATGAATGTTTGGTTGGTTTTGCTGCTGTTGAAAACATTTGCCTGAGGTTAATCACAGAAGGAATTAATTCTGATTGCATTTAACAGATGTTTTCTCAGATTCATAGTTATTTAGGAAGTCCATAGATTTGTCTGAAGATGAGTCCAAAAACATGAAAAATTTTCTGTATTAAGAATAAGTGCAATCATTTGGTGCCTCTTTTTTGTTTTGTTCTGTTTTTCTTTTTTTTTGGGGGGGGGGGATGTTGTTTGTTTGTGTTTTATTATTTGATGTTGTTTTTATAAGGTAAAGACGGTTACCAGTAATTTCTAGCCACGTTACAAGGAAGCCCAGTCTCATCTGGGAAAAGAATAATCGACACACAATTCGTTAGGTACTTGGTAGCTGAAAGCAAGCTGAAGGCTTGAAGGACAGGAATTTGGATCCTCAGTTATGGCAGTCTTCATTGTCCAACAGCAAAGGCAGCACACTTGTAGGAAGATCCTGACTGAATACCTTTGGCTGATGTGAAGATTCCTATATTTTCTTCTTTTCTGAAGGGAGAGGTACCTGGGAGTTGTCCCCAGCATTAGGTCTTTGACATGGAAAAGAACAGGAATGACTGTTCTGTATCAGGGCAGAGGGAGGTGCGTCCAAGAATACTTTTCCTGAAGAAACAAGGAGGGAGGGGCCGTACGTGTGGTGTGCACAAAGAAGCAGCAGATGTTCTGCACGCATTTAGTGACTACTTGTCTGGATTTTCACTTTGCAGTTCAGTAGAGAACGGGAGACCTCCAGATCCTGCTGACTGGGCTGTTACTGATGTTGTGAATTATTTCAGAACAGCTGGATTTGAAGAACAAGCCAGTGCTTTTCAAGAACAGGTAAACCTGTTATCAAACACCTTTTGACTGCCACCAGTTTCTCATGTTGCACGTTTTTGCCATAGGCCTGACTATATACTGTAAAATGGGAGTGAAAATCTCACATTAATGAGGGGATTTGAGTCTGTTATTGGATGACAATCCATGGGACTATGAACTTTGAGTAATAATATTTTTCTGCAAGCTGTGGCTAATGAGTTGGAGTTTGTTTAAAATAGTTATTAGAAAGATGAGAAATCTAAACAAATTTTTCTGGCTTGAACTCAAGTCTTCCTGTACAACACACTCAATTTCATTGTCTTGAATAGTAATTCCCTTCTTTCGTAGTGTATTGTGCAAGTACACTCATGAGTATTTATAAAACATGGGGCTCCTAAGCAACAAGTTTTTTCTGAAGGCGTAGGGTGAAAAAGGGGCTGCTGTGTTACAGTGAACTTGGCAGTACAAGTGAACAGGGAAAGGATAAGTTGATAGGGGAGTAATGTGTTCGTATGACAGTGTGAGAAAGAGGTTGGGTCTTTGTTTCTGGGCCTTGTAGCTGCTAATGCTGATGGATGGCTTCTTCTGGTAGATTTGATCAGCAAAGAGCTTAACAGTCAGATGGCCCCTTGTAACTCACCTGCCAGCAAACTGGTAAAGGGAGCAGAATAGGGAAGTCAGCTTACTTGGCCTACAGCCCACCTGTTCCATAGGGGAGTAACTTACATCTCCAGATTGTCAGTTCAGCACCTTCCCTGATAAATCTGTAGGTTTAAGTGCAACTACCAGGAAATTAGTCACCAACATTTGTACTTAGTTATCAAAACAGATGTCTTGACCTTCCAAGGCAGTGGGCTAGTGCAAGTTATTGGCAGCTTTGCAGGGACACTGTGCATCTCATATGAAGTAACATCGTTGATCAGGTTAATGTTGCTGCCCTTCAGCACTATGTCTGTGAAATCCCATCTGATTGTAACTGATGAATATAATGAAGTATCTTTTGTATCTTTATTCTTGGGGTTGAAAAGCCTGCCGTTGGGTGATTCTCTGGCAAGTTGCAGATGAAGGTTCTTTCTCCAGCTGCTACTCATTCTTCAGAATTTGAAGATGGGTAAACAGACCAAAAAAGAAAACATTTGAGTGTGTCCATTCCTTAATACCAGCATCCATGTCTCCTCAACAGCTCTGGAAATGTGGCTTAAAAACCCATACAGACAAAGTAATTGTGGCCTCTGGGAGTTTTTATCTTGTACTGTCAGATACTTCTGACTTTCATCAAATATCTTAACCTCTCTGCACCTCAGCTGGCTTGTCAATAATACTGCAGTAATTACTACTGATCTTTCAGCAGCAAGGTGAGGCTGACTCATGAGTTTTGGCAAAGCAATTTGCAACAGCCTTATGGAAAACAGCAGGGAAGTGGAGTGTAAAGGTTTTACTAGTATTCTGCAGTGAGGGCAAGTGGCTTCAGTATGATAACTGAGGACTCTGCTAGGATAGGCATGTGCAGAAATGTGGCTGTGATTCCACTGCCAGTGTCACTTTATGCTAAAGCCTTGCAGAGAGAGGCAGACAGCTGCCACCAGGATGTGGCTAGGAGCTGTGGGATGGACAATCACTGCAGAAGTCATTGCCACTTCTTTGCGCCTCCTTTCCATTAGCAGCACAAGGAGCAGCAAGTACTTGGTTCTACATAGCAGCTCTGCCAGCCTGTTCCCTGTCTGGATCAGAAACAGCCCCATAAACAACCCTATCCCTAACCTCTTACCAGTGGTGGTGTTTAGTTTCTTCTACAATATTTGCTAGCCACTAACTTTAACTCTGTCTTCTTATGGTATCTGTTATCAGGATCTTCCAGGTATGGCAGTGCAGACAGGTTCAGTTTGAATCCCAGCCATGCTCTGTCTATAGAGCACCAGTCATGCAGCCGAAGTTTTGGCCATCTCTGTTTTCCTCTGCCATTTGCAGTTTGCATGGGTCCCTAGAAACCAGATCTGCTGCTGCCCTGAATATGTACTGGAAAAAGAATGAGGTTGTAAGTGGTAAAGGAAAGTATTCAGTGTCACCTACAACACTGGGAAATTGTTTACCACTGAACTGCTTTGGTAGGGGTAGCACAATGGTTTCCTTACAAAACATCCATAGCCCAGAATGTAATCTGTTATTATGTTCAGGTTTTACACAACAGTAGCAAAGTCCAACTTTCTTTTGATGAATCTGAATACATCTGGACTTGCCTAAAACAAGTGATTCAAAAAATTTTTAAGACCTGAATTTGTCTTACAATATTTTAAGGACTATGAGAAGACATTTTAAGAGCTGCAGAATGTTTTATTAAAACCGTATTGTAAGTGCTGGTAAGAAGTGATGGTTGTATGATGGTCATACCTTATTCCTTCTTGGAGTTCCACTGATGTCAGCAAATCAAAAGAGCTCACTGATGAAAACACATTCAACTCAAAGATGCTGCCCAGTAATAAAAAACCATAACATCAGCAAGCAAATGAGACAAGCCAAGAAGTTGAGGATACCTAAAGAGGGAGGAATACCAGATGCAGGGTGAAGGTGTGAACACTTTCAAAGAAATGCTGCCTGCCAGCATGTGGCTGGGCTTTCTCTAGGAGCCCTGGGAGCAGAGGGGGCTGTAGCTCACTCCAGGACTGAAGCTGTTTGAAAGTCTCAAGACATGCTAGTGCTGTGACCTTTGTTATCGCCCGTGTGGCTTCTTACCCATTAGTCCTGCGATAGCCAGATAAGCCCAGTGCTGGTTTCCTGGCCTCGCTGCAATCCCTTACCCGAAGGGAATCTGGGGTTTGATACCAGCTGGTGTCCACTGTTGCTTTCTGGCAGAGCCACGGCACAGAGGAGTGTGGGAACATGCTGGCTGCCGTGCTTTCATGTGGCCTGTGCTGTAAAACCTTGCAGTTCTCAGAAAGGGCAGAAGGAGTGGTGGGAGGACTTGAAGCTTAACCAGTCCTCTGGTTTTTTGCTGAAGAGAATATTCAACTGCTGTTGAGATCATCCAGGCACAGTGGGAAATTACTGTTAGCTCTAGTTGTGCAGAGGTGTCTCTCTGCAGGTAACATAAAAAAAAGGCATACTGAAAGCTGGCACTGAAGTTGCATCCCCCCTGAAAAATACAGAAAATAGACAAGTAGCAGAGAAGAAATCAGAGAAGTCACTAAAGCATACAAAATCTTACCTGGTGACAAAAAATGGAGTAACTGTGACAATTCTGCAGAAGCATGTTTATGTGGAAACTTAAAGGAAGTGGAAGAGGTAAAGCTTACAATACACACAAAGATATAAAATGCTTGAACTCTGAATACATAATCACTCATTTCTACACAGATGTTAAAGAATCAGTTTTCTATTCAATGAAAGCTTTAGTAGTTACCAGCACTTCTAGAAATCACAGGGAACCCTGTAGAAGAAGAAGGGGAAGGAATAGATGCTTTTTTCCTATTCTTGGAGTTTCTCCTGTTCCAGGTACTGGATTTACTTCATTGGGATCCTACCAAGCTGGAGGCTGTTCTTCCTCCATAGCATCGTTGAACAGCAGCAGAAAAGCAACTTCAGATCGGTCATAGCAATGAGCAAAATACTCACTGGTGTCAAAATTCCCACAGAAAGAATTGTGACGAATGGAAAAGAGAGGATAGAAACTGGTTTTAACCATTAACATTCTCAACAGTAATTGGAAAGAGACCTGCTCTAATTGGGTAAAAAGTTATTGGAAACTTTTTTTTCTTTTAGACATACTGTTACTTTGTGCTCCTCTGAGGGAATAACAGTCTAATGTATCCTGGGGGTATTTTAAAGAAATTCCACTTTCAGTTGATCTTTGACTGTATTGTAGTTTGTCCGTCTATTTTGTATTTATAAACTTTATCGAATTGTAGGAGAGATCAGTCTGGACAAATTCATGCTGAACTGTAATATATATCTTCCTCTTTTCATGTTGACTTATAATCAAGAATGGGATCTCTAACATTTCCAAGACAACATTTAATATTCCTAAGGAACATGCTGCAGTTTGATAAATTGATGTGTGACATTTATAATACTTATAAAAATACTAAATTTTGGCAGTATATTAGAGGACAACAACAATAATATGCCAGCATTTGAATTCATTGTTGGCTATTGATAACAAATTCAACACTTAACAGTGGGGGTTTCCTTAATTAAAAGTAAAAAAAGGATGCAACAGCAGAGTGAAGTCCAGTGCAGGAGAATGCCAGATAAGGCTGTATACTTCTTTGGGCTGTGATGCCCTTTGGAGGTCTGGCTGTGTTATGAGACACCAATCAATGCATTGTTGTGTAGCTGTAACTCCTGTTTCTGGAGTGGTGCAGTGTCACTGAACTGTAGGAATGTGTGACGAAAAGGATGATCCCGTGTCTAAAATGGAGGAGGGAGTTGAGAGATGTGGATTCTTTCTTTTCCATTTTGACCTTTGAAAAGTCATTTAGAGGTAGTTTTCAAACATATGACAAGGTTTTGAGATGGAAAAAGCTCCAAAGCCTACAGGATTTCTAATCTAAACAGGTCAGAAGGTCAAGGTCTGAGAGAAAAAAGTGCCACCGTATCTCGGCTTTACAAGTTATATTTAAGCAGGAAAGTGTACGGGTTGTTGAGACCTCAGCTGGCAAGTTGCCACTTTTCTCCTCCTCCCTTGTAAGTGGAGGAAGAGAAGTTACCTCAGAGTGTCAAGCTCCAGTTAGGCCCTTCTGAAATTTCTGATTGCAAGAGTCTTCTCTTTGTTTTCCCCCACAAGATGCATGGGAAGGTTGGCCTTTTAAAGAAGGCACCTGAAGTTATTAGCAGATACTGGTGAGTCTAAACTTGCATGTTGCTGTCAATAGTAATTCTGAAATGCACTTAGTAAGCTGCCTTCTTAAGGGTATCCTTCCCTTAATGGCTGATAATTAGGCAATCTGCACTTGTAGCTATTAATTTGAAAGAGGTTTACAAGGAGGGAATTTTGAAATTAGGCTCATTTGAATTTTTTGCTTGACTAAATAGTATTTATACCTTAGTCAGCACAGGTGAACCACTTGAAAAGCAGACAGCAGAATTTAGCAGCTATAAACATGGCTTCAGGAAAATAAAGGCTGCTATTTCTTTTCTGACTGATTCTCTGTAGTAGTCTTGTTGCATGACTATTCTCATCTGTTAGATGTGTACATTTGTCTTTATCAACTCTTTAATTCTTCTTATAGGAAATTGATGGCAAATCATTACTGTTGATGACAAGAAATGATGTACTGACTGGACTTTCATTAAAACTGGGGCCTGCGCTGAAAATCTATGAATATCACGTAAAACCTCTACAGACACAACATCTAAAGAACAACTCTTTGTAGTGAATTGTCTCATTGGGGTCATGTTGTACCTCAAAGGAAAAATAAGCAATTTGGTTTCATGTGATGGAACTTTGTAAAGAGGGAATATATCTATTAAGAGTTTAAACCAAATTACCATATATATCCTATTGGATAGAGTTGGCAATATACTATATACTGAGTCTGAACTGAGAGAGGTGGTGTGTATTTTTTACATAGTACATAATGATTTTCTCTTTTAGGAAGTGTCAGTCAGCATGTTGAGGTAGCTACATCACTGTATCCAGAACAAAAGGGAGGTATGTCATTCTCATTTTTGAGCCAGACAAGTTCTTGATTTCATTAATTGAAATACAAAAAAAAAAAAATAAAACCAACCCCAAATAAAGTCTACAGGCATCTTTAGGAGAGAGAAACCAGTTAAAGTAGGTTTTGGTTTACACTGAAGACCTGTTAAAATTATTCCTACTTTTAATTTTAGGATGGGACTGACACTTGCCAAGTCACCCTTTTTTGCAGAGGGTCCTATTTTGACCTTATTAAGGTTTACTCATGGTATGCTGCAATGTTTAAAGCTGTACATACAACTAACATAACTCCTTCAATAGCAGAAGGTATTGCTGACAGGTGAAACTGGGTTGTGTATTTTTTGCTGTTCTTTAAATTTTCAACTTGTTTTCACCTGTTTTTAATAGTAGTCCAATGTAAAATATAGTTGGTTTTTAAAGGTTTGTGTTCCTTTGCAAACGACAACAACAAAAGCTTAATTTTATTTCTTTTTTAATTTATGATTGTTTTCTAACATTATGCAGAAATTTGTAAAAAGTAAAATTCTGCACATTTTTAATACTGTCTGTCTTTGGTGTTGTAATGATTGGAGGTTTTTTAATGCTTTACTTAACAGTTAGAATACTTGTTTTAAGAACTGAAAGAAGCTGTCTCATCACCATACATCTCTGTTAAAAGAGAGTCTTGTTCAATCTGTTTGTACCAGTTCCCTATTTGATAGGTTGCTTGCTATATCCCAATAAAACATTGCTTATGTTTGGATTCAGTTTACTTTACAGGTCTTTTACTTTCTCTCTTTCTTTGTTGTGGTTTATTGGAGCTCCTGTTTTTCTCCATTTTCCTATTAAAAAGGTACCAAAATCTACTTAATATTCTATGTTCTTGTGATTACTTTTAACATCACCTACCATGATATTTAAAGATTTAATTATTTTTGCTTTTTCTTATCTGGTGTTCCATAGTGCCGAAGGAGAAGCCCTGATCCCAGTTCACTGGTAGCACCTGTGCTTCCCTTACCCCTGTCAGAGCTGCAGAGCTGCTGTGCTAGCCTTGGTACACAAGTGATTTGATTTCCCCCCAAACCTCTGGGAGACAGCCCATGGATGGTGCCAAGCCCTGTCTGGGCTCACCATCGTCTCTGGCCCAGAGAGCTTTGTGATAACCCCTGAAACTGGGGTGTGGGGTTACATCGGTGAGGCTGAGCAAAGAAACCAGAAAGTAGGAAATAAGCATGAGAGTGTGGTGACAGTGGAACTGATGTGGGAGGAAATGGTGAGGGGGTGCAGCTGAGAAGGGAGAAGAGTGCTGCTTTCTGCCAAGTGGGGAAAGGATTCAGGGAGAGGAAGGAGGAGCTCCCATAATCCCCTGCTTAGGTGGTGGCCCTGTCTTCACTCTGACTTGGCCAAGGGCGAGGTGGCTGTTCATGCTACAGCGCTCAGAGAGTTGCTTATGGTTTCTGGTGTTGGATTTGAGAAGGGATAAGGCCATGTTAATGGCTATGCCATAGGTAAAGCTCATGGTATATGCTATAATACATAAACTATATACAGTGGCATGCTTTCTTGTTTACTTTCAACCCTTTACATTGTACAACATATTTATTTGGAATTTGAGACAATAGGATGGAGATGTATTCACCATTTCTTTTTCTGTCCCTTGTGCTGTTCTTACTTCAGGTATTGGTCTGTTAGCAGCAGGTTTGTAAGTCACGGTCTGAATTCTGCTTATGATTTTGTTTATAGTTGGTAGTGTCCAGAGGTGCCTACTGGGAGTGGGCATCTTCTGCAAGACTAGATTCAAATAGAGATCATCATTGCTACCTTGGGGAGTTTTGAGGTATAGTCTGTATCAGGCTAATTGTGGACTGCAATTGAAAAATTATATATGAAACTCCTACATATTTTAATATAGAATTAGGTCTGTTTATGAAAAGGATTATGAAAAGCTGCGTGCAGCAGTCTGGACATGCCTACCAGCCCTGTATTTGTAGAATTGTTTTTGGATGAGAATACATAATGCTGTGTTACTGAAGGATTAATTGAATATTCTCTTCTCCATTTGCATGTTTGGTGTGGGATTGACATATTTTGTGGATCTATGGATGACACAGAATTAAAAGTAAAACGTATTTATGAGGGAGTAAAAATCTCTTCTGTGCAGACATGAGAGTGCATTTGATGATTACTGAGCACAGTTCTTTCTTTTAATATGTTTTAATGAGCAAATGAATTGCATTCAGAAACATCCAGATTGTATTCCCCTTTTCCTCAGCACCATTGAGTCACACAAGTAAAGGCGTAACAGAAAGCTTGCTGCGAGTGCCAAAGGGAATTTGCAGGATGTTGCTCAAAACTGTGACAATTTTTTTACTATTCCTGATCTTTATTGTAGTTTCCTACGGTTCTCTGAGCTTTCTAATGCTGCTGTTCCCTTTGTGCAGGTCACCGTTCTGGTTTTGTCTCTTACATTCTCCTTGCTGTTTCTGGGAGAACAAAAAAATCTTTTTAAAAGAGACTGGAGGGTTTGAAAGAGGAAGTCAAAGCCAGATTATTTTTAGCTACCATTCCTCTTGCAGAAAACACAGCTGCTGTTGAGATGAGGAAGCGACTGATAGGCATTACTTGGATACCGTGTCAGTACTGCAGCTCTGAGTCGAAGCGCTATGCAGGAATCCAATTTATGACCCCCTTAAACGTGCCTGCAGCTAGGAGAGTCTCTCTTCCTTAAAAGCCCTCCCTGTGCTTTGGGTGATGGTTAAGCTGCCAGCTCTGACTGCTCAGCTGATACTGAGCATGACAGTGGTCTTTGCTTTCACACCGAACCACAGTTCAGAGAGTGTCCTCCTTCTCCTGGAGGCATCTTTAAGGAGCAAAGCAGCAGTGAGCTACCCTGCCCTGCTGCTGCCAGTCAGCACAAAAACAGAGCCATGCTGCAGCCAAGGGCCTCCTGCTCCCTGTCCTTCCTCTTACCCTTTGTATAATACCAGCAGTGCATATCTATCACAATCTCTCGTGCACTTTTAAAAATTATTTGAAAGCATTACAGTATGCTTTTTCTGATATAACGGTTGTGAAATATATATTGGTATTGTTCATTAGCTCTAGTCACTCTCCTCTCAAGCTGTAAATACGCAGTGCATGGCATACTCTCTTTGCATCCAAACACAGTGCCAAGTGCCACATGTAGAGCACATATAAGGCAATGGTCAGCAAAGTATGGGGTCTGTGGCTGTGCCTGTCCACCCAGATCACTTTCTCAACCCAGAGAAAATTGTTCTATGTGCTGCTATCTCCCATCCCTGCATGTTATTGTTCTCCGTTTGTTCTCATGTGCTGCACTTTATCAATTTGTAGAAAATTCTTTGCTCCCGTAATTATAGGACAAGATTTGGCATCTGTAATGAAGGGAGCAGCCACCTGTGGATAACTCCTGGTTAGAAATGGCCCAGGCAAAACATCTCATTAAGCCCTCACTCTCAGTGATTACTTGCTAAATGACCCTTCCCTCTTTTTAATACTTTTTCCTACATGTTCAGATTCTATCCAATCCTTTCACTCTTCTTCCTTTTAAAAATCAGCATTTAATTGATCTGTTTTCTTCAATAGTTCTCTTTCTATTGTCACATTTAAGTTAGAATCACAGTTAATTTAAAATCAGAGAGTCATAATTTCTGTGAGTCTGGGGGGAGCTACAAAATGAGTTCTCATTTTTTAATGGCAGTGTTGTCTAAAATTTGAAAGCTGAGTCCGAGTAGGACCAGAAAAACATTACCTCTCTTTGTCTCTGTTCTGGTTCTTTGCTTCCAAGTCAGAACAGTAGTGCCTTCCCCTCCAGAAATGGTTTTTGGCCCAAAAGTCATGTGGGAAATTAAATGACTAACTGTGCATGTGAACAATGTAACCATCACTGGCTCAGTAAGCAGCAGGAGTGGAGCGGGATAGGGAAGGATCTGCTCTACCCTTTCCTTCAGGGACAGTTTACACAGGCAGTGGGTTGGCGTCTGCTTCATCTAATGAGATGACTTGGGGCTTGGGGATGGCAGCCAAGAGAGCTCGTCCATATCCCATTCCATCCCACCCACGATCTCCATACACCTTCACCTCTGCGTTGCTCAGTTTTGACAACAGCTTCCCCAGAGGAGGTGCAAGGACAGTGGCTGTCATTAGCCCATTGGCAGCCTGCAAGGGCAGCTTCTGTTGGGAGAATGGGCAGACTGATTTAATAAATAGCTTTCATTCCTGTTGGGAAAATCTGTCTTCTTTTTAATACGATAATGTAACAAGGTCATTAAATTATTTTTTGTTTAGCCTCTATAATTAGGGAATTGATTTAGTGATGTTATTTGGATCCCAGATGTATATGCAACTCTCAGAATAGCATTGGTTGGTAGTCACTGTAAATTTGGGGAATACAGCTGTAACCTCAAATACCTGGAGAGCCCAAGGGGAGCACCTTGAAGACTGTAACTGGTCCTTGGTCTCCATGTGAGAGTTTCATTGCTGCTGGAGGCTGCTGGTGAGTACTGGAGACAACTGTTGTATTTACATGCTGCACTCGTGAGCATATTTGTTAAAGGAGCAGTCAGCTGTTAGAACTGCTGTATCATCAGCTGATCTGCTGAAAAGGCAACAGCAAATGTCTTGGCATTGGCAGGCTTGCGCTCATTTCAAGATGTTCTCTTCCCCTTTTCGGATGATTGCTGTAATGCAGCTGCCCCTCTATAAACACTCTGCAGTACTTGCCATGTTGAGGACGCCTCTGACTTTGTAGCAGCTAAATAGTATCAAAAAAGGGAGGGAATGCTCATCATTTGCACCAGTCTCTGATTCGAGAGTAATGTGGCTTTGTCTTGTCCTGGTGGATGGCAGTAGGTGGAAGGAAGTAGAAAGTGTGGTACTTCTAGCTTGTTCCCAAGCTGGTGGTGAAACCACAGCAAGAGAAGTGTGGAAGTGGGTATGGTCTAGCAACCCTGTTTCACAAGGATACTCTTAACTCCCTCCTCCAGTATAAATACCACATGCTGGTTTGCCTGGGCTTTCCTACCTGGAAATATGTGTGTCTAAAAGATTTGAAAACGTTGCAGGTGTACAATGCTATTAAAACTCGAACTCTTGTCTTTTTCAGGCAGCTGTCAATGTTGATGGGGGAATTCATGCCTAATGCCACCCTTGAGAAGTGGCAGAAGCCCCTTGCAGTACTCAGGCTCTCTTGTTTTGGTTGTTACATTTCCCTCTGCACCAAAGGTTTCTCTACTCCCTTATTTATTTGAGTCTCTCCGGTATTGTTTGGTTTGGATTTTTGGTTTAGTAAGAACTAACCCCAGCTCCTGTTTTTTTTTTTTTTTTGTTGCCATTGATCAGGCATACATCAGCTGATCTAGTGTCATTTATGCATGTATTTTATATGGGAGTGGGGGGGTGTGTGCAAGCACTCAGGTACATGTGTTGTCTTTCTCAGTCTGCTATGAATGGTAAGGTTCAATCTCTGAATTGGAAAACTGTTTATATTATAGCTGAGATGTGAGTTGACATTTTTGATCCTATAGCTGGAGACATTTAGTAGGTGTCCTTTCTACATACAGCTGTGCATTTCCCAGCTGTTGTTTGTGTACAGATAGTGGAATTCTAAATTCAGAAGTATTTATATTGAAAGTTCTAGCCAGAAACAGGTTTTTGGTCACTTTAACTAGCTCAGTTCAACTTCGAATCAGAATTATGTACTCCTGATAAAAGCAAGATTAAATTTTAAAAAGACAACTTTAAAGAAGGAAAGAAAAAGTAACTGGAATAGTTAATAAAAACTGACAGTTTTAAATGTATGTTGGAAAGCAGGTAGCCTGAATATATAGAGAATATTACAGTCAGGGAAGATAGAGCACTGGTGCTGACCCTGACAGTGACATTTGCTCTCTGTTTTAGATAAACTGGCTGTCGAGTTTACCTGGTGCGTTTTGTCTGTGTGACGTTGGTTGCGCACAGAGCAGGATCAGCAGCTGAGGAGGGCTGTGGTTGAACTGTCAGAATTGAACAGAAACAGGATGTGGAAGAATTGGATGCTAAAATGATAATATGCTTGTGTGTGTGAAAAACCCTGTTTCTTGGTAGGAGATTTCAGGCCCTATAACCTATTGGGATGTAGCCCAGGACCAGTAAGGTTCATGTTATCAGTAAGAAGTTGTATTTTAAATAGCAAATTTTTACAATAGCAGTTTTACAATCTGCTAGCTGCTGCTCATTTGCATCAAGTGTGATTTCATCGGCAAAGCATCGCAGCTGCTTCTGAGTAAAACACAGTAAGCAACTTGACTTGCTCCTCCGGACAGGAACTGAAAAAAAATCTGTCTCAGTGAAATTAGTGCAAGTCCATTGTGGAGACTGAATCTGATGCAGCCTGTGGGAATTTGGTCAAATTTCAGGCCCAAGTAAGTCCATCTGAGTCCCATTTTCAAGAATGATTTATGCCACTGTTATCTGAATCTAATTGCCATATGGAAAATTTGGGTTGCTTCTGATTGCCCAAGTCCTTTCTTTAGAAGCTGCCCACGTAAGTGACTCAGGTTTGCAGAGCTGGATGGAGCTGTGCCGAGATGCTTTTAAGGACTTACTGATGTCTGCGTGTCTGTGGAGGTTCATACAAACCACACTGACTGAGTGTACGTGTGGGCTTGTTGCCACAGGAGAGTCTCACTAAACAACTGGTTGCTGCTTTGTGTCCTCATTCTGCCGTGAACGTTAGTCCACCACTACCTTACAGGCCCACAAATGAAGCACAAAGAGTAATGAAGGAAGCCTTCTGCCTAATGCAATAAATTTCTCATAAAGTAGAAAGGAAGTAGGTTGTGCAGATCTGCCTTGTTTTGAAGGGAGGTAAATGCTGGAATGTTCAGTAAGATTATTTTTCATGTATTGTTCCATCTGTCGGTAGTGAACTGTCATTTGGAACAAAACTGGTCTCTTTTTGAAGTAAAATTGGCTGAATTAAAATATTTCTTTTACTTACAATGTTTACATTTATATATAGTAGTAAATGGTAAAGAGTCAAAAGCTAGTTTGTTTTTTGATGTTGCTCTTTATTCGCCCATAAAAGATACATTAATAAATTACAAGCACCTAGAAATGGCAGAAGTAGCAAGACGTAAGCCCACAAGTGCAATACCACACAATCTAACAAGGTAAGCAAGAATGTCTGCAGCAAAAGCTAGAAGTGTAGTAAATAAAGCTTTCAGAATTGGCTAGTGACCAGAGAACATCATATCTGGGACAGTTTCACTCTGTGGTGTCATTTATCCTGTTGTTTTTCAGGAGATACCTCAGGCTTCTGAACAGTGTCTTCCCTTTGCCTCTGTTATGTCCTGCTCACCCAGGCAAGTTTCTGTCTTGCAAAGCAGCTCAGAATGTCACACAGTGCAGGACATCTCTCTCATACTTGGTGCCTGTGAACTTAATAATTGTACCCAGAGGAATGCTGCAGGTCTGCCAAACTCCAAAGGCACAAAGGCAACTGAATTGCAGTTTTTACAAGTTGCTTTGGGCACTTCCCATTGGACTTGTATACTGTCACATGGAGTCTGTGAAAATGGTGCTTGGAGAGAGTGGGAGCAGTGGTCAGACACTGTTAGAAGCGGAGCGAGTTTGCTGTTGCAAATGTGCCAGCCCAGTTTGCGAGATGAGAACTGTTGACTGTATAGTTTTATCTCTATGTTCAAAGCCATCACCTGGGGTAACTAAAGTAACATAAGCATTGTCTGCCTGGCTGGCTTTCTGCCTACCCCTCCTCAAAATAATAGGGTTACTTGGGTTGACTCCTGCCTGCTCAGAAGTCATGATAAGATTATTAGACTAAGGAAAATTATTTAATTAAGCCTACAGAGATAGCCCAAACCCTCAAACACCTCAGCGATTAATATAGAAGTAGTTATATAGTAACTTTATGATCTGATGAGCAGCAGCAGCATGCATGCAGTCAGAATTCATGCAGAGAAAGTAGTCAACAGCTGTTAAATATTCACAACACAAAGGAGATATGAGAGATACTTTTTTTTCCTGTTTTTCATTTCCTGCGCAAAGAAATCCATGTCTGACTGATTCCCTGTTCAGTCACTGGGTCAGAACCTCAGCTCTGTAGGTCGGTGTGGCATCAAGGGGTTATGACAGGTTATGTTGATGAAACATCAGGTCTTGTGCCTGTATATTCATTTTACTGAAGAAATATTAATAAATAGAATATATAGAGTTTCTGATTTTACATGTCAAAAAATATTGCAGTTATCAAATTATTTGTTTCGTTAAGAGGTCTGGGAATAGCTGGTTTAAAAATTAATTGGCTATAATGTTTTCAGCTGGGATTTTCCAAAGAGTGTAGGGGATTTCAATCTGCAAATCACACTGAAATTCAGGAACAGACTTTGATTTCCGAATTTCTGAGGGTTCTTCATAAATCCCATCCTCAGGAGTTCATAGAGGGAAAAGTAGTCAGCAATGGAAGAGGCCAATAAGGAGTAAATATTGATAGGAAAGCTGTGCTGTTAAGTTTATCAGGAAGGTGTGAGCATAGCCAAGAGGTTTAGTTTCCCTGGGCAGCTGCCAGTCCAAACTGACATTTCCTCTCATCTTTCAGCACATGGCCTTGTGCTTCAAAAAACTTCTTCCTGCCAAGAGTGCAAGCACAGGAGCCATAAGGAGCTTCCACAGGAATCAAAACCTGAGGGGAATGAGCACAAACACATGGGTTACTTTTGAGACAAATTCACCTGCCAGGCCCTTTCCTTCTCTTACAAACATCAATGGTGGATGTTGATGTTATAACAAGTAGAGGTGGACCTATAACGTCCACCTGAAAGAAGGCAAGGATGGGAGAGGATGGAAGCAGTATCCCAAGACTTTGGAGGGAGACTAGAGCATAAGCAGACTATAGACTGTCCATGCAAAATGGAATAGCCCTGTTTCTCTCTCACAGGAGGATATTGTAACAGACCTTCAGCTGGACCTGGCTGGCAGCCGCAGCAGCTGTGGAGGGAGGAGCAAATACATCTCATCCCCTACATCTCTCACCCTCTGCCTCATCCCAAGCTTGCACCTTGTCCATGTTGGACCAACCTGCCTTAGCTCCTAATGGCTACAGAAACATCCCTTCACTGCTCCCTTAGAGTGCTGGTGCTCTGTCTCCCAGAGCCAGCCTGTGGCCTCGCTGACCTACTCATAACCTGCTGCACCAAGGATGCTCCCTGGCCTCAGTGGTGGTGCCAGTGGAGCAGAAAGAAGAGCCACAGTGGGCTGGCTTTTCACACTGCCTGGCAATGGGAAAAGATGCCATGGTGCCTTTTGCTTGGTTAAAACTGCGCAGGTTGACATTATAACTGAAAGTCAAATTCATTGGAGAAAACGGAATTGATTTTTCAGAGAGAGTCTCTGTTACAGATCCTTTTGATGTCCAAAGCATTCCACTGTGCTCCTTTAGCTTTTATCAACAATGCAAGAAGGCAATTAATTATTCTTTCGTAAACTGTAAACCTTAGAGGTAAGGTGGAGCTTTTACTGGGGCTGGGTGAGAAAGTTTGCTCCCTCTAGCTCTGCTGTGTACAGAACTGCTGCTATGCTTTAAGGCTGAGTACTTCTAAAGAGTGCAGGCAAGTTATATTTGAAGCATTTACTTACTTCTTTGTCATTGGTCAAGCCTAGATTCTTCATGTCTAGGACATTATAAAAAGTGTTGTTCAAGACCACTTCTATGACCTGTACCTGAAACCATGAAAACGGATGAGACAGTGAATTAGGGCACCTCTTCAGCAACAGCCTGGCAGGCTTTTCACTTGCTGTAGAAAAAGAACAATGCAGCCCTCCCAGTACAGTTGACTAAATGTAATCTAGTGAACATGTGTCGTGTAGGACACCTTTCCCTTTTACTCAAGTGCTGCCAAGCACTGAGTGATATTCTCCCCTGTTGTGTTCACACCTGGGAAGCAGCATAGGAACTTCTCAGTGTGTTTGTGTTTTTTCTGACCATCTGGCTGTATCACCAGTTTTCAGTCTGACAGAGGAAATAATAATCTCATGTTTGTTTCTCGCTCATCCAATTAACATTCACTATTGTTTAACTAAAACATCATAAGGAGGAAAGAAGATACCTGTGACACTTTGGAAAGGACAAGCATCTGGATAGAGTTGACAGTTTTCTGATATGAGGGTGAATATTCCCCACAGTCAGGTGGTCCGGAAAAGGCTTCAAGGATACATTCACGGATTTTGTTCCTAGAGGTAACACAGGTTCTTACAAAACTTTGAATCAGCTCTCTCTGTTTAGATCCAAAATGTTTTACTGTGAGGTGGGGTTTTTGTATTTTTTGTGTCTTTGTGGAGGAATGATTTATTTGTCCTGTCACCTCCAAATTCTTCCCAGGTCTCCCCCACCAGCTCTAGAATTCACAAGCAGGTTTTGCTAAAAGTATTTTAAAAAATCATTATTTTATTCTCCAGATGTGTTCTGTACTGAACACTGAACTGTTCATTTAAATCCTGTCCACTGAGGCAGCATCAGAGAGAGGAGTACCCCCAAGACATGCCTCTCACTCCTTGTAACGAGCTTAGTGCCACCACTGAGACCTGCAAGTGGCTGGTGCACAGCAGATGCAGATCTAGCCCTTACACCTGCTGTGTTGTATAGAGGGATTTGTGGCCATAGATTAGGTAATCAGTATTACTTGGTAAGACATATACCATATGCAGTCAAAGTCAAAATCCTTGCATTCGCCATATGACCACTTGCAGAAGAGCTCTCCACATAGAATCCTGTCATGCCTTTCAGGAAGTGTGGTGTGTTCATTCTTATAGAAGCCTTCAAATCCAGACTGTGTCGTCTTCATAAGTTTCAGGTCTTTAATTCCAGCAAAGACGACCAGAGGACCTGTGATCCAAAATTACAAGACAATAGGAGCTCATTTTCAGGCAGAGGGATAAAAAACTCTGGGTGATACTTGCAGTGACAGCTCCAAAGCCAGAAAGCAGATAATAATTTTCTGCACACTGATGTTAGCAGAATGGTAAGAAGCAAGACAAAAACTACTGAAGTCAGAGCTCAGTCCAGAAAATGGAGAATCCCACCAATTGACCTGCACTTAAGGAGAGCTTTTTTATCTCACCTGCTTGGAACTGGGACATGCATTGGGTTGGCTCCCACTGATGTCAATTAGGAATGACTGATTTCTCTAAAGGGAAATGAAATAGGCTACTAGTGCTGTGGTGTACAGGAGAGGTATGGTGCCCCTTTTCTAACAACACAGACAAGTGCAAAAACAATCTGTGTAAAGGCAGAGCCTCAGTCAGAAATTTGCTTTACATAGCCATCCTGTTGGGAGTTTTACATCCCTGAGAATGAGAGGGCGAGGAGCCAGTGCAAATCCCTGCAGCTCAGCTAATGAGCAGGAACTGGCATCGATACAGATGCCACCCACAGATTCAAACTGACAGTGACTTTGCTCTTAGCCACTACTTATAAATGTGCTGTTGTGGATCACTGCTGCATGAGTGCATTACCATCTCCTAAAGATCAAACAGTTGTGTCCTGAATGTTTTCTCCTGACACACCTTCTGAATGGTGGCTAAAAATTATATGCAGTCAGTCATTTAGAGCACACCAAACTGATAACTGAAAATTTCACCAGAACTGCCAAAAAGCAGATTCAGAAAGTAGAAACTTCATGGCATGCAGGCTCATCTCATTCAGGGCCTGTACAGACAGCCAGTGGCTGAAGCCCAAGCTGCTGTTTCTGTACTGCTCTTGGTGCTCGCACTAGCTAGTAATCCTTGAATACATCTCGTGCATAGTAATCCTGCCTTGGACTGGGAAGACTGACAAATTTTATCTTTAAACCATGTCTTTGCAGGAATTTATACTGGAAACAATTCCACTGTGGTAGATGTTTCTCAACTGCATGATTGTTTAGAGATTTGGGTTTTTTTAAACTGCTCTGTAACTGGATATTATTGAAACTGCGTCTTATGTTTCTTTTATCTATCTTTTCTTGTTTACGTTCCCTATTGGTTTTGAATGAGTCTATGGAGGTATAGCTGTACTTTTGCCTATATCGCCCAGTTATTTACCAAAGCCTTAAAAAGATGTAAAGAAGAGACTGTCCTTGGACAGGATATTCTGGGGTTTGTTCAGATCTTGATTAATTTGTTGCTTGGGTATAAGATTGTGATACACAGGTATTAATGTAATGCAGATTCTATCAGTGAAACTGGAGATACATTTATCCTATAGTCAAATACATAGCCTTGTTTGAAAGAGCTCCTTGCAACAAAAGACTGAAAGGCTGTGCAGCAATCAGCCTGGAGCTCACTCTGAAGGATGTAACACCTAGGCAGAGTTTCCAAGGTGAACAGCCCACGTTGTGCTTTCAGTATGTTTTGTGCTTGTGCTGTCTTCAGTTGTCAAATGTTGACTCTCTTACTTTTGATGTTTTCAGTTTCCAAAACACTCTGAGCCTTTTATCAGCTGATATAATGGCAAAAAATAAGTCTATTAAGTCTCACTAGGTTTTTTTTTTTTTTTCATGATGAGAAAAGTGTTAAAAGATAGGATTAACTGAGAACTGAAGTCCTGTGTCTGGCTGATAGGTGCATAGGAGGATGTTAAATATAGAGAACATTCTCTTAGAAAAAAAATAAAAGTGATTCAAATATCTTCTCTTTGGTTATTGTTCACCTAGGCAGGGAATCCTAAAGAAACAGCTAAAGGGCTGCATGAAGGGAAATCTAAGAAGGAAAAGTGGTTTCTTCAGTAAGCCTTAAAGGCTTTTTGTTTGTGTAGAATCTGAATTGCAGAATTTCATGCTGAGTTTTCAAGATGATGAAAAATGTAATTGAATTTACATTAAGAGCAGCAGCTTTTCAAGAAAGCATAAACTCTTTTTCTTTCTTTTTTCTTTTCTTTCTTTTTTTTTTTTTTAGTTCAGATTTATTTCTTAACATTTTCCAGACACCAAAGTCAATACTATTGAGGATGCCAGAAGTACAGCAGTAGTTAATGTTACTGGTAGCATTAAAAGAGATGAGGCCAAGAGGCACTGGAGACTTGTGTTTTTCCTCCTTCCCTCCTTCATTTTGGAACACAGGGACAGTGCTCAAATGCGCCTTTCAAAACTTGTGCCCTGTCTGCAGCTGAAAGTGGTCTTGCCACTGGTTGTAGGATGGGAGATAGTTCTAAGTTACGATAGTGCAGTTGAGATAGGTACCAAACTAGTGCCTAAAACCTCTAAACCTATTGTGTGAAATGATGTAGTGGTCTCAGCTCAGTTCCCAGGAGTCTGAGAGATGGGTTAAATGAAACACCATCATACTGAGACTGAACTTATGTTCTTGTCATGAGCCATAGCAAGTAAAGATAATTTTTACACTTCCTTTGGAATGCAAATTTATGGACAAAACAGTTGAGCTTGAAAGCTTATGTCTTTTAAGTATCACAAAAATCTAGTATTTTCATGTGAAAAATTGTTTGCATGTAGACCTGAGTGCTCATGGTGTTCAAGCTGGCCTGGCTTGCAGCAATGGAACTGCAGCTATCTTGGCAATAAAATTAGAGCATGTTGACAGGGGTTTGAAAATAACTGCAAACTACAGGCAGTTGGCCTGCAGCAGTGGGGCATAGAGTAATGATACTAGGGGGACTGCAGAATATACCATAGGGTAAAAAAGTAAGCAGCCTGTTCTTGGAAGGCTATTAAGTCCTGTCTCAATATAAAACAGTTCTGCTGGATGTGCTGTTGTAAGCATTCTGTGTTTGGAATGTACATATGATTGTGAGCTACATTAGTTCTTCAGCCGCGTCTCAGAGATCAAGAACTGCAAAATAGACTCTAGAAGTATCCTTTGTTTTAGACCTGTGGAGCGTTTTGGCTGTGCTGTAAGCCCTGTAACGCCTGTAGCTCTCTCTAAAGCCATCTTCATCTCTCATTGGCAGAAATATTTACTGAGAAGTAGGGGAAGTTGCCAATTTTTTTTCTCACCATTTCGGCACTGCTCAGCTTCACAAAAGCGGATCCCATCAGGAACACATATGAATGAGTGGATGTGAGGAACACCATTCTGCAATTTAGAGCAGACATGTAAGTAAAAGTGCCATAAATATTATCTTAACTGGAAAACAGGAGCTAAGAGAGCGAGGAATGGCTACAGCAAAAACAAACAGAATGTATTGGTATTTTAGATACCTCGTGCAGACGTTGCCATGGTACTTCTTGAACGTAGCTTTTGACGTACACCACTTGGCAAAATGTTGTCATGAAGTGATTGCAGATATCTATAGCAAATTGTTCTAAACTCGGGATCTAAGAGAGCAAACAGCATTATTAGAAAGAAGCAATTACCTCATGTACAAAACTAGATTTTTCTGGTTGCTGTAAATATTTGAGAGGAATCAGTGTAGTTAAAAACACAGATTTCTCTTATTCCTGGCTTGGTGCACTGTGCCCAGTCATTTGACCAGCTTTCAGCACAGGCTGCAAATAGCAGCTCCAGTTGCATCAAAACCCTCCTGTTCTGTGGTACAGTGAGCTGCAATCCTTGGACTGAAATTAACTGCTAGCCTTACGCTTTGAGGATATAATGCTGAAATAATTATTTCAGCATAGTGAACTAATTATTCTGATTAAGTTTTACGTGGTAGAGATGGGGTTTCATTACAGAGACAGACAATTAGTGCTACAGATTGTCATTATGATAGATGCAATTGGTGAAGTAAGAGCACATTAGAAGAATTAAGAGGAGTCTCACATGCTTTGAGACCTGTTTAAAAATGCTATATAGGAATAATGAAGTATTATATGCTAAAAATTTTAAAAAAAAAGATGGATCTTATATGATAAAATTACAAAAATAATGTTAATTGTGAGGAAAAAAGGAGTCTGCAGCGGAGGAGGAGAACTTGTCTCTCATATCGCTGAAGACGACTTCAGTGCTGATCTGACATGCCAATTAAAATTAAAAGTATAATGAACACTTCCAAATGAAGTCATAAGAAACAGCAAGGCTAGTTAAAAAATAAAAAAATACCCCATTTTTTTTGGCCAACACAAGGACAATATTCTTTATGGTGTCTGTAGGTATCACAAGAGAGTTGTTTCCTTCCAGGTACTCCTGAGGAGAAGTCAGACGGAGATGTGTGCACACTTCCACTTCTTTAACAAAATGCTTCTTCCCCTCTCTATGCAGGCGAAGGAACTTAATTGTGTTTTTGCCATATTCACAGTTGAGGACTTCTACATCCTTGATCTGCAGAGAAAATACACGGCAGTTGTAAAGGAACTCAGTAGAAGCCTGAGTTATGCTCAGTCAATGAAACATAAACAATGTTTATGGCCTTTATTTCTGTGGTTACCTGTGATAATGAGAATATTTCCATTATAAATCTCAAAGTCCTGATGGGAAGAAAAAATGCTTTAGGAGACCATTATTACATCAGTAGCAGCTGTGACAAAATTTTAATATATTCTTGGGGCGAGATAGAACAGGAGTAACAGTGAACTAGTCTCTCATTTGTCATCTTTGAATTAGTTCTGACTGTAGACCTTCTTGAATCTCCCTTCCATCACCTCTTTCTGAACCCAGTGTCCCAGTGCGCTCTGTCACCTCAGGTACAGCCATGCAAAGGGCAGGCAGCATTCACACCTGCACCCTCCACGGGCACCCCACCTGCCAGGCTGGGCTGCCTCTCTCTAGAGACAGCTCCCGATTTTCCCTGCCACCAAGAACAGACTTTCCCCACCTCCTACTCCTCTGGCTCCTGGCTCTCCCTGTGCTGCACTGAGCTCTCTCTGCTTTCAGCAGAAGCTGCAAAATGCAGTCAGTGTCCTGCATGGCAGAACCCCTGGAAGTGGCAGAGCCCAGCAGGCACTGCACATCCGCAGGGACAGCTCTGCACATCCCCGGGGACAGCACTGCACACCCCCAGGGACAGCTCTGCACACCCCCAGGGAGAGCACTGCACACCCCCAGGGACAGCTCTGCACACCCCCAGGGACAGAGCTCTGCACACCCCCGGGGAGAGCTCTGCACATCCCCAGGGACAGCACTGCACATCCCCAGGGACAGCTCTGCACATCCCCAGGGACAGCTCTGCACATCCCCAGGGACAGCACTGCACACCCCCAGGGACAGCTCTGCACATCCCCAGGGACAGCTCTGCACATCCCCAGGGACAGAGCTCTGCACACCCCCAGGGACAGCACTGCACACCCCCAGGGACAGCACTGCACATCCCCAGGGACAGCACTGCACATCCCCAGGGACAGCACTGCACATCCCCAGGGACAGAGCTCTGCACATCCCCAGGGACAGCTCTGCACATCCCCAGGGACAGCACTGCACATCCCCAGGGACAGAGCTCTGCACATCCCCAGGGACAGCACTGCACATCCCCAGGGACAGCTCTGCACACCCCCAGGGATAGCACTGCACACCCCCAGGGACAGCACTGCACACCCCCAGGGACAGCACTGCACATCCCCAGGGACAGAGCTCTGCACATCCCCAGGGACAGCACTGCACATCCCCAGGGACAGCTCTGCACACCCCCAGGGATAGCACTGCACACCCCCAGGGACAGCACTGC